>NC_069504.1:4596527-4718021 GCF_027579735.1 Bombina bombina | reverse complement strand
TCTGAGACCTCACATGGGATACAGTAAGTATAAAGTAGGCTTCAGGGGCCATGCACTGATGTCTGTGTATTAAGGAGAGGTATTGATCTGAGACGTCACATGGGATACAGTGAGTATAAAGTAGTCTTCAGGGGCCGTGCACTGATGTCTGTGTATGAGGGAGAGGTATTGGTCTGAGACGTCACATGGGATACAGTGAGTATAAAGTAGTCTTCAGGGGCCGTGCACTGATGTCTGTGTATTAGGGAGAGGTATTGATCTAAGACGTCACATGGGATACAGTGAGTATAAAGTAGACTTCAGGGGCCGTGCGCTGATGTCTGTGTATTAGGGAGAGCTAATGATCTGAGATGTCACATGGGAATACAGTGAGTATAAAGTAGTCTTCAGGGGCCTTGCACTGATGTCTGTGTATTAGGGAGAGGTATTGGTCTGAGACGTCACATGGGATACAGTGAGTATAAAGTAGTCTTCAGGGGCCTTGCACTGATGTCTGTGTATTAGGGAGAGGTATTGATCTGAGACGTCACATTGGATACAGTGAGTATAAAGTAGACTTCAGGGGCCGTGCGCTGATGTCTGTGTATTAGGGAGAGGTATTGATCTGAGACGTCACATGGGATACAGTGAGTATAAAGTAGACTTCAGGGGCCGTGCGCTGATATCTGTGTATTAGGGAGAGGTATTGGTCTGACACATCACATGGGATACAGTGAGTATAAAGTAGGCTTCAGGGGCCGTGCACTGATGTCTGTGTATTAGGGAGAGGTATTGATCTGAGACCTCACATGGTATACAGTGGGTATAAAGTAGGCTTCAGGGGCCGTGCGCTGATGTCTGTGTATTGGGGAGAGGTATTGGTCTGAGACCTCACATGGGATACAGTAAGTATAAAGTAGGCTTCAGGGGCCGTGCGCTGATGTCTGTGTATTAGAGAGAGGTATTGATCTGAGACGTCACATGGGATACAGTGAGTATAAAGTAGGCTTCAGGGGCCATGCACTGATATCTGTGTATTAAGGAGAGGTATTGATCTGAGATGTCACATGGGATACAGTGAGTATAAAGTAGTCTTCAGGGGCCGTGCACTGATGTCTGTGTATGAGGGAGAGGTATTGGTCTGAGACGTCACATGGGATACAGTGAGTATAAAGTAGTCTTCAGGGGCCGTGCACTGATGTTTGTGTATTAGAGAGAGGTATTGATCTGAGACGTCACATGGGATACAGTGAGTATAAAGTAGGCTTCAGGGGCCGTGCACTGATGTCTGTGTATTAGAGAGAGGTATTGATCTGAGACGTCACATGGTATACAATGAGTATAAAGTAGGATCAGGGGCCAAGCACTGATGTCTGTGTATTAGGGAGAGGTATTGATCTGAGACGTCACATTGGATAAAGTGAGTATAAAGTAGGCTTCAGGGGCCATGAGCTGATGTCTGTGTATTGGGGAGAGGTATTGGTCTGAGACGTCACATGGAATACAGTGAGTATAATGTAATCTTCAGGGGCCGTGCACTGATGTCTGTGTATTAGGGAGAGGTATTGGTCTGAGACGTCACATGGAATACAGTGAGTATAAAGTAGTCTTCAGGAGCCGTGTGCTGATGTCTGTGTATTAGGGAGAGGTATTGATCTGAGATCTCACATGGGATACAGTGGGTATAAAGTAGGCTTCAGGGGCTGTGCGCTGATGTCTGTGTATTGGTGAGAGGTATTGGTCTGAGACGTCACATGGGATACAGTGAGTATAAAGTAGACTTCAGGGGCCGTGCACTGATGTCTGTGTATTGGGAGAGGTATTGGTCTGAGACATCACATGGGATACAGTGAGCATAAAGTAGGCTTCAGGGGCCTTGCACTGATGTCTGTGTATTAGGGAGAGGTTATGATCTGAAAACATCACATGGGATACAGTGAGTATAAAGTAGGCTTCAGGGGCTCTGCACTGATGTCTGTG
Organism: Bombina bombina; assembly: GCF_027579735.1. Lineage (NCBI taxonomy): Eukaryota > Metazoa > Chordata > Amphibia > Anura > Bombinatoridae > Bombina > Bombina bombina. The sequence continues at coordinate 4,716,062 of NC_069504.1, read as the reverse complement.
TATTAGGGAGAGGTTATGATCTGAAAACATCACATGGGATACAGTGAGTATAAAGTAGGCTTCAGGGGCCGTGCGCTGATGTCTGTGTATTAGGGAGAGGTATTGATCTGAGATGTCACATGGGATACAGTGAGCATAATGTAGTCTTCAGGGGCCGTGCACGGATGTCTGTGTATTAGGGAAAGGTATTGATCTGAGATGTCACATGGGATACAGTGAGTATAATGTAGTCTTCAGGGGCCGTGCACTGATGTCTGTGTATTAGGGAGAGGTAATGATATGAGATCTCACATGGGATACAGTGAGTATAAAGTAGACATCAGGGGCCCTGCGCTAAAGTTTGTGTATTAGGCAGAGGTAGTGATCTAAAACGTCACATTGGATACAGTGAGTATAAAGTAGGCTTCAGGGGCCGTGCAGTGATGTCTGTGTATTAGGGCGAGATATTGATCTGAGAAGTCACATGGGATACAGTGAGTATAAAGTAGGCTTCAGGGGCCGAGCACTGATGTCTGTGTATTAGGGAGAGGTATTGATCTGAGACGTCACATGGGATACAGTAAGTATAAAGTAGGCTTCAGGGGCCATGCACTGATGTCTGTGTATTAGGGAGAGGTATTGATCTGAGACTTCACATGGGATACAGTGAGTATAAAGTAGGCTTCAAGGGCCATGCACTGATGTCTGTGTATTAGGGAGAGGTAATGATCTGAGACGTCACATGGGATACAGTGAGCATAATGTAGTCTTCAGGGGCCGTGCACGGATGTCTGTGTATTAGGGAAAGGTATTGGTCTGAGACGTTACATGTGATACAGTGAGTATAATGTAGTCTTCAGTGGCCGTGCATGGATGTCTGTGTATTAGGGAAAGGTATTGGTCTGAGACGTCACATGTGATACAGTGAGTATAATGTAGTCTTCAGGGGCTGTGCACTGATGTCTGTGTATTAGGGAGAGGTAATGATATGAGAACTCACATGGGATACAGTGAGTATAAAGTAGTCTTCAGGGGTCCTACGCTAAAGTCTGTGTATTAGGCAGAGGTAGTGATCTAAAACGTCACATTGGATACAGTGAGTATAAAGTAGGCTTTAGGGGCCGTGCAGTGATGTCTGTGTATTAGGGAGAGATATTGACCTGAGACGTCACATGGGATACAGTGAGTATAAAGTAGACTTCAGGGGCCGTGCGCTGATGTCTGTGCATTAGGGAGAGGTATTGATCTGAGACGTCACATGGGATACAGTGAGTATAAAGTAGACTTCAGGGGCCGTGCGCTAATGTCTGTGTATTAGGGAGAGGTATTGGTCTGAGAAGTCACATGGGATACAGTGAGTATAAAGTAGGCTTCAGGGGCCGTGCACTGATGTCTGTGTATTAGGGAGAGGTATTGATCTGAGACGTCACATGGGATACAGTGAGTATAAAGTAGGCTTCAGGGGCCGTTCGCTGATGTCTGTGTATTAGGGAGAGGTATTGATCTGAGACGTCACATGGGATACAGTGAGTATAAAGTAGGCTTCAGGGGCCAAGCACTGATGTCTGTGTATTAGGGAGAGGTATTGATCTGAAACTTCACATGGGATACAGTAAGTATAAAGTAGACTTCAGGGGCCATGCACTGATGTCTGTGTATTAGGGAGAGGTATTGATCTGAGACGTCACATGGGATACAGTGAGTATAAAGTAGGCTTCAGGGGCCGTGCACTGATGTCTGTGTATTAGAGAGAGGTATTGATCTGAGACGTCACATGGGATACAGTGAGTATAAAGTAGACTTTAGGGGCCGTGCGCTGATGTCTGTGTATTAGAGAGAGGTATTGATCTAAGACGTCACATGGGATACAGTGGGTATAAAGTAGGCTTCAGGGGCCGTGCGCTGATGTCTGTGTATTAGGGAGAGGTAATGGTCTGAGACGTCAAATGGGATACAGTGAGTATAAAGTAGGCTTCAGGGGCTGTGCGCTGATGTCAGTGTATTAGGGAGAGGTATTGATCTGAGACGTCACATGGGATACAGTGAGTATAAAGTAGGCTTCAGGGGCCGTGCACTGATGTCTGTGTATTAGAGAGAGGTATTGATCTGAGACATCACATGGGATACAGTGAGTATAAAGTAGACTTCAGGGGCCGTGCACTGATGTCTGTGTATTAGGGAGAGGTATTGTTCTGAGACGTCACATGGGATACAGTGAGTATAAAGTAGGCTTCAGGGGCCGTTAAATGATGTCTGTGTATTAGAGAGAGGTATTGATCTGAGACGTCACATGGGATACAGTGAGTATAAAGTAGGCTTCAGGGGCCGTGCACTGATGTCTGTGTATTAGGGAGAGGTATTGATCTGAGACGTCACATGGGATACAGTGAGTATAAAGTAGACTTCAGGGGCCGTGCACTGATGTCTGTGTATTAGGGAGAGGTATTGGTCTGAGACGTCACATGGGATACAGTGAGTATAAAGTAGGCTTCAGAGGCCGTGCACTGATGTCTGTGTAGTAGAGAGAGGTATTGATCTGAGACGTCACATGGGATACAGTGAATATAAAGTAGGCTTCAGGGGCCGTGCACTGATGTCTGTGTATTAGGGAGAGGTAATGATCTCAGACGTCACATGGGATACAGTGAGTATAAAGTAGACTTTAGGGGCCGTGCGCTGATGTCTGTGTATTAGGGAGAGGTACTGATCTGAGACGTCACATGGGATACAGTGAGTATAAAGTAGGCTTCAGGGGCCGTGCACTGATGTCTGTGTATTAGAGAGAGGTATTGATCTGAGACGTCACATGGGATACAGTGGGTATAAAGTAGGCTTCAGGGGCCGTGCGCTGATATCTGTGTATTAGGGAGAGGTATTGGTCTGAGACGTCACATGGGATACAGTGAGTATAAAGTAGGCTTCAGGGGCCGTGCACTGATGTCTGTGTATTAGGGAGAGGTATTGATCTGAGATCTCACATGGTATACAGTGGGTATAAAGTAGGCTTCAGGGGCCGTGCGCTGATGTCTGTGTGTTGGGGAGAGGTATTGGTCTGAGACCTCACATGGGATACAGTAAGTATAAAGTAGGCTTCAGGGGCCGTGCGCTGATGTCTGTGTATTAGAGAGAGGTATTGATCTGAGACGTCACATGGGATACAGTTAGTATAAAGTAGGCTTCAGGGGCCATGCACTGATGTCTGTGTATTAAGGAGAGGTATTGATCTGAGACGTCACATGGGATACAGTGAGTATAAAGTAGTCTTCAGGGGCCGTGCACTGATGTCTGTGTATGAGGGAGAGGTATTGGTCTGAGACGTCACATGGGATACAGTGAGTATAAAGTAGTCTTCAGGGGCCGTGCACTGATGTCTGTGTATTAGAGAGAGGTATTGATCTGAGACGTCACATGGGATACAGTAAGTATAAAGTAGGCTTCAGGGGTCATGCGCTGATGTCTGTGTATTAGGGAGAGGTATTGATCTAAGACGTCACATGGGATACAGTGAGTATAAAGTAGACTTCAGGGGCCGTGCGCTGATGTCTGTGTATTAGGGAGAGCTAATGATCTGAGATGTCACATGGGAATACAGTGAGTATAAAGTAGTCTTCAGGGGCCTTGCACTGATGTCTGTGTATTAGGGAGAGGTATTGGTCTGAGACGTCACATGGGATACAGTGAGTATAAAGTAGTCTTCAGGGGCCTTGCACTGATGTCTGTGTATTAGGGAGAGGTATTGATCTGAGACGTCACATTGGATACAGTGAGTATAAAGTAGGCTTCAGGGGCCGTGCACTGATGTTTGTGTATTAGAGAGGTATTGATCTGAGACGTCACATGGGATACAGTGAGTATAAAGTAGGCTTCAGGGGCCGTGCACTGATGTCTGTGTATTAGAGAGAGGTATTGATCTGAGACGTCACATGGTATACAATGAGTATAAAGTAGGATCAGGGGCCAAGCACTGATGTCTGTGTATTAGGGAGAGGTATTGATCTGAGACGACACATTGGATAAAGTGAGTATAAAGTAGGCTTCAGGGGCCATGAGCTGATGTCTGTGTATTGGGGAGAGGTATTGGTCTGAGACGTCACATGGAATACAGTGAGTATAATGTAATCTTCAGGGGCCGTGCACTGATGTCTGTGTATTAGGGAGAGGTATTGGTCTGAGACGTCACATGGGATACAGTGAGTATAAAGTAGTCTTCAGGAGCCGTGCGCTGATGTCTGTGTATTAGGGAGAGGTATTGATCTGAGATCTCACATGGGATACAGTGAGTATAAAGTAGACTTCAGGGGCCGTGCACTGATGTCTGTGTATTGGGAGAGGTATTGGTCTGAGACATCACATGGGATACAGTGAGCATAAAGTAGGCTTCAGGGGCCTTGAACTGATGTCTGTGTATTAGGGAGAGGTTATGATCTGAAAACATCACATGGGATACAGTGAGTATAAAGTAGGCTTCAGGGGCCCTGCACTGATGTCTGTGTATTAGGGAGAGGTTATGATCTGAAAACATCACATGGGATACAGTGAGTATAAAGTAGGCTTCAGGGGCCGTGCGCTGATGTCTGTGTATTAGGGAGAGGTATTGATCTGAGATGTCACATGGGATACAGTGAGCATAATGTAGTCTTCAGGGGCCGTGCACGGATGTCTGTGTATTAGGGAAAGGTATTGATCTGAGATGTCACATGGGATACAGTGAGTATAATGTAGTCTTCAGGGGCCGTGCACTGATGTCTGTGTATTAGGGAGAGGTAATGATATGAGATCTCACATGGGATACAGTGAGTATAAAGTAGACTTCAGGGGCCCTGTGCTAAAGTTTGTGTATTAGGCAGAGGTAGTGATCTAAAACGTCACATTGGATACAGTGAGTATAAAGTAGGCTTCAGGGGCCGTGCAGTGATGTCTGTGTATTAGGGAGAGATATTGATCTGAGAAGTCACATGGGATACAGTGAGTATAAAGTAGGCTTCAGGGGCCGAGCACTGATGTCTGTGTATTAGGGAGAGGTATTGATCTGAGACGTCACATGGGATACAGTAAGTATAAAGTAGGCTTCAGGGGCCATGCACTGATGTCTGTGTATTAGGGAGAGGTAATGATCTGAGACGTCACATGGGATACAGTGAGTATAAAGTAGGCTTCAAGGGCCATGCACTGATGTCTGTGTATTAGGGAGAGGTAATGATCTGAGACATCACATGGGATACAGTGAGCATAATGTAGTCTTCAGGGGCCGTGCACGGATGTCTGTGTATTAGGGAAAGGTATTGGTCTGAGACGTCACATGTGATACAGTGAGTATAATGTAGTCTTCAGGGGCCGTGCACTGATGTCTGTGTATTAGGGAGAGGTAATGATATGAGATCTCACATGGGATACAGTGAGTATAAAGTAGTCTTCAGGGGCCCTGCGCTAAAGTCTGTGTATTAGGCAGAGGTAGTGATCTAAAACGTCACATTGGATACAGTGAGTATAAAGTAGGCTTCAGGGGCTGTGCAGTGATGTCTGTGTATTAGGGAGAAATATTGACCTGAGACGTCACATGGGATACAGTGAGTATAAAGTAGACTTCAGGGGCCGTGGACTGATGTCTGTGTATTGGGAGAGGTATTGGTCTGAGACATCACATGGGATACAGTGAGCATAAAGTAGGCTTCAGGGGCCTTGCACTGATGTCTGTGTATTAGGGAGAGGTTATGATCTGAAAACATCACATGGGATACAGTGAGTATAAAGTAGGCTTCAGGGGCCGTGCGCTGATGTCTGTGTATTAGGGAGAGGTATTGATCTGAGATGTCACATGGGATACAGTGAGCATAATGTAGTCTTCAGGGGCCGTGCACGGATGTCTGTGTATTTGGGAAAGGTATTGATCTGAGATGTCACATGGGATACAGTGAGTATAATGTAGTCTTCAGGGGCCGTGCACTGATGTCTGTGTATTAGGGAGAGGTAATGATATGAGATCTCACATGGGATACAGTGAGTATAAAGTAGACATCAGGGGCCCTGCGCTAAAGTTTGTGTATTAGGCAGAGGTAGTGATCTAAAACGTCACATTGGATACAGTGAGTATAAAGTAGGCTTCAGGGGCCGTGCAGTGATGTCTGTGTATTAGGGCGAGATATTGATCTGAGAAGTCACATGGGATACAGTGAGTATAAAGTAGGCTTCAGGGGCCGTGCACTGATGTCTGTGTATTAGGGAGAGGTATTGATCTGAGACGTCACATGGGATACAGTAAGTATAAAGTAGGCTTCAGGGGCCATGCACTGATGTCTGTGTATTAGGGAGAGGTAATGATCTGAGACGTCACATGGGATACAGTGAGTATAAAGTAGGCTTCAAGGGCCATGCACTGATGTCTGTGTATTAGGGAGAGGTAATGATCTGAGACGTCACATGGGATACAGTGAGCATAATGTAGTCTTCAGGGGCCGTGCACGGATGTCTGTGTATTAGGGAAAGGTATTGGTCTGAGACGTTACATGTGATACAGTGAGTATAATGTAGTCTTCAGGGGCCGTGCATGGATGTCTGTGTATTAGGGAAAGGTATTGGTCTGAGACGTCACATGTGATACAGTGAGTATAATGTAGTCTTCAGGGGCCGTGCACTGATGTCTGTGTATTAGGGAGAGGTAATGATATGAGAACTCACATGGGATACAGTGAGTATAAAGTAGTCTTCAGGGGTCCTACGCTAAAGTCTGTGTATTAGGCAGAGGTAGTGATCTAAAACGTCACATTGGATACAGTGAGTATAAAGTAGGCTTCAGGGGCCGTGCAGTGATGTCTGTGTATTAGGGAGAGATATTGACCTGAGACGTCACATGGGATACAGTGAGTATAAAGTAGACTTCAGGGGCCGTGCGCTGATGTCTGTGCATTAGGGAGAGGTATTGATCTGAGACGTCACATGGGATACAGTGAGTATAAAGTAGACTTCAGGGGCCGTGCGCTAATGTCTGTGTATTAGGGAGAGGTATTGGTCTGAGAAGTCACATGGGATACAGTGAGTATAAAGTAGGCTTCAGGGGCCGTGCACTGATGTCTGTGTATTAGGGAGAGGTATTGATCTGAGACGTCACATGGGATACAGTGAGTATAAAGTAGGCTTCAGGGGCCGTTCGCTGATGTCTGTGTATTAGGGAGAGGTATTGATCTGAGACATCACATGGGATACAGTGAGTATAAAGTAGGCTTCAGGGGCCAAGCACTGATGTCTGTGTATTAGGGAGAGGTATTGATCTGAGACGTCACATGGGATACAGTAAGTATAAAGTAGACTTCAGGGGCCATGCACTGATGTCTGTGTATTAGGGAGAGGTATTGATCTGAGACGTCACATGGGATACAGTGAGTATAAAGTAGGCTTCAGGGGCCATGCACTGATGTCTGTGTATTAGGGAGAGGTAATGATCTGAGACGTCACATGGGATACAGTGAGTATAAAATAGTCTTCAGGGGCCGTGCACTGATGTCTGTGTATTAGAGAGAGATAAGTGTGTAGTGATGTCTGTGTATTAGGGAGAGGTAATGATCTGAGACGTCACATGGGATACAGTGAGTATAAAGTAGACTTTAGGGGCCGTGCGCTGATGTCTGTGTATTAGGGAGAGGTAGTGATCTGAGACGTCGCATGGGATACAGTGAGTATAAAGTAGGCTTCAGGGGCCGTGCACTGATGTCTGTGTATTAGAGAGAGGTATTGATCTGAGACGTCACATGGGATACAGTGAGTATAAAGTAGACTTTAGGGGCCGTGCGCTGATGTCTATTGTTACGGTTGCCTCCAGGCTGGCTGGAAGTTGGACCGTAGAAAAGGATGCTCCTAGCGCTCACCAAAGAATCATCAGCACCATAGTCATGTGGAAGGAGGCTGGCAAATAGGCTTCTCCAAAATCCAGGGAAGCAGGGCAATTTTCCATTTAAAGGGCCAGTTACAAACAGCAGTTTGTAACATATCTCCCCTTTTGGAGGGAGACTAACCAGGCACCTGACCTTCTGTCGGTCAGTGCCTAAGTTAGTCTCGCAACCCACCCACAAATAAACACTAGCAGCAAAGCAGCCCCCCCACAACAAGTAGCACTGGCCTGTAAGTTCCAGGTTATAGGATGACAGTGTAGCATCCTCTGCCTTCCTGGCGCAGCTGGGCAAATAGCTGATGGTACTTGGGGGGCAGAGGCCAGCGGCACTCTGCCCTGGTGCCAGCGCTTCTGCTGGGGTGAGGGGTTTGCAGGCCAGTCCTGTAACAAGGACAAGGTCTGTAGGGCAGAGGCCAGCAGTGCTCTGTCCTGATGCCAGCTCTTCTGCTGGGGGAATTGGGGCATAGTCCTGCCCGGTGGCAAAGGGAACGTGGGGGTCAGTGGGGGTTAACATCTCCACTGTTAACCCTGGGCCCAAGTTAGGAGTTAGCTGGGGAGGGGGAGATTGGCTTACCTCCTCCTCCTGATACTCCGGCGGCCGTTGGGAAGGGAGGTCGATGCTCTCCGCTTCCTGTGGAACATGCTGCGGCTGGGGAGAGAGACCGGTTGTCTCCTCTCCCTGGAAGGCACACTCCGACTGGGGAGGGAGGTCGATGCTCTCCCCTCCCTGTAGCTGGGTCTGTCGCTGGGGATCTGGGCCGCCTGCCCAGCATCCCTGTAGGGCCGGTAGAGAGACTGCGGTCCCATCTCCACCTGCCTGCTGGGGGTCCTCCCAGGACCAGTCTATGAGGCCTGCTGCCTCTGGTATCTCTGGTTGGGGAAGGAGACCGGTTGTCTCTTCCCTCTGCACAGTATACTGCCGCTGGGGAGGGAGGTCGCTGCTCCCTTCTCCCTGTGGAACATGCTGCGGCTGGGGAGAGAGACCAGGTGTCCATACCCTCAAACTCCACAGTTGGCGCTCAAAGGCTCGTGCCGCTTTGTTCTCCGTATCCAATTCCCGGATGATGCGACTGACTACCTCCTGCGCAGGGTCTGGACCATATCGGACTAGCCGCCTCTTTACCTCTGGAACGAAATCCGCGCCCTCATAGCGACGGATCCGGTTGAGGTGCTCTTCACATGGTTCTGACCAGTATCTTGTCAGCTCCATGCTGCTGTAGGTAGGGACGCTGCGCAGTGGCTAGCGTTGCCCTCAATTACTCTCCTACGATACCAGTGCTGTTGTGGTGCTGCTCCTTGCGCTAGGACGCCAATCCCACCGCTGCCGCCAAATGTTACGGTTGCCTCCAGGCTGGCTGGAAGTTGGACCGTAGAAAAGGATGCTCCTAGCGCTCACCAAAGAATCATCAGCACCATAGTCATGTGGAAGGAGGCTGGCAAATAGGCTTCTCCAAAATCCAGGGAAGCAGGGCAATTTTCCATTTAAAGGGCCAGTTACAAACAGCAGTTTGTAACATCTATGTATTATGGAGAGGTATTGATCTGAGATGTCACATGGGATACAGTGGGTATAAAGTAGGCTTCTGGGGCCGTGCGCTGATGTCTGTGTATTAGAGAGAGGTATTGATCTAAGACGTCACATGGGATACAGTGGGTATAAAGTAGGCTTCAGGGGCCGTGCGCTGATGTCTGTGTATTAGAGAGAGGTATTGATCTAAGACGTCACATGGGATACAGTGGGTATAAAGTAGGCTTCAGGGGCCGTGCGCTGATGTCTTTGTATTAGGGAGAGTTAATGGTCTGAGACGTCAAATGGGATACAGTGAGTATAAAGTAGGCTTCAGGGGCTGTGCGCTGATGTCAGTGTATTAGGGAGAGGTATTGATCTGAGACGTCACATGGGATACAGTGAGTATAAAGTAGACTTCAGGGGCCGTGCACTGATGTCTGTGTATTAGGGAGAGGTATTGGTCTGAGACGTCACATGGGATACAGTGAGTATAAAGTAGGATTCAGGAGCCGTGCACTGATGTCTGTGTATTAGAGAGAGGTATTGATCTGAGACGTGACATGGGATACAGTGAGTATAAAGTAGACTTCAGGGGCCGTGCACTGATGTCTGTGTATTAGGGAGAGGTATTGTTCTGAGACGTCACATGGGATACAGTGAGTATAAAGTAGGCTTCAGGGGCCGTGCACTGATGTCTGTGTATTAGAGAGAGGTATTGATCTGAGACGTCACATGGGATACAGTGAGTATAAAGTAGGCTTCAGGGGCCGTGCACTGATGTCTGTGTATTAGGGAGAGGTATTGATCTGAGACGTCACATGGGATACAGTGAGTATAAAGTAGACTTCAGGGGCCGTGCACTGATGTCTGTGTATTAGGGAGAGGTATTGGTCTGAGACGTCACATGGGATACAGTGAGTATAAAGTAGGCTTCAGAGGCCGTGCACTGATGTCTGTGTAGTAGAGAGAGGTATTGATCTGAGACGTCACATGGGATACAGTGAATATAAAGTAGGCTTCAGGGGCCGTGCACTGATGTCTGTGTATTAGGGAGAGGTAATGATCTGAGACGTCACATGGGATACAGTGAGTATAAAGTAGACTTTAGGGGCCGTGCGCTGATGTCTGTGTATTAGGGAGAGGTACTGATCTGAGACGTCACATGGGATACAGTGAGTATAAAGTAGGCTTCAGGGGCCGTGCACTGATGTCTGTGTATTAGAGAGAGGTATTGATCTGAGACGTCACATGGGATACAGTGAGTATAAAGTAGACTTCAGGGGCCGTGCACTGATGTCTGTGTATTAGGGAGAGGTATTGGTCTGAGACGTCACATGGGATACAGTGAGTATAAAGTAGGCTTCAGGGGCCATGCACTGATGTCTGTGTATTAGAGAGAGATAAGTGTGTAGTGATGTCTGTGTATTAGGGAGAGGTATTGATCTGAGACGTCACATGGGATACAGTGAGTATAAAGTAGACTTCAGGGGCCGTGCGCTGATGTCTGTGTATTAGGGAGAGGTAGTGATCTGAGACGTCACATGGGATACAGTGAGCATAAAGTAGTATTCAAGGGCCGTGCACTGATGTCGGTGTATTAGGGAGAGGTATTGGTCTGAGACGTCACATGGGATACAGTGAGTATAAAATAGGCTTCAGGGGCCATGCACTGATGTCTGTGTATTAGAGAGAGATAAGTGTGTAGTGATGTCTGTGTATTAGGGAGAGGTATTGATCTGAGACGTCACATGGGATACAGTGAGTATAAAGTAGACTTTAGGGGCCTGCGCTGATGTCTGTGTATTAGGGAGAGGTAGTGATCTAAGACGTCACATGGGATACAGTGGGTATAAAGTAGGCTTCAGGGGCCATGTACTGATGTCTGTGTATTAGGGAGAGGTAATGATCTGAGACGTCACATGGGATACAGTGAGTATAAAGTAGGCTTCAGGGGCCGTGCGCTGATGTCTGTGTATTAGGGAGAGGTATTGATCTGAGACGTCACATGGGATACAGTGAGCATAATGTAGTCTTCAGGGGCCGTGCACGGATGTCTGTGTATTAGGGAAAGGTATTGATCTGAGACGTCACATGGGATACAGTGAGTATAAAGTAGTCTTCAGGGGCCGTGCACTGATGTCTGTGTATTAGGGAGAGGTAATGATATGAGATCTCACATGGGATACAGTGAGTATAAAGTAGTCTTCAGGGGCCCTGCGCTAAAGTTTGTGTATTAGGCAGAGGTAGTGATCTAAAACGTCACATTGGATACAGTGAGTATAAAGTAGGCTTCAGGGGCCGTGCAGTGATGTCTGTGTATTAGGGAGAGATATTGATCTGAGAAGTCACATGGGATACAGTGAGTATAAAGTAGGCTTCAGGGGCCGAGCACTGATGTCTGTGTATTAGGGAGAGGTATTGATCTGAGACGTCACATGGGATACAGTAAGTATAAAGTAGGCTTCAGGGGCCATGCACTGATGTCTGTGTATTAGGGAGAGGTAATGATCTGAGACGTCACATGGGATACAGTGAGTATAAAGTAGGCTTCAAGGGCCATGCACTGATGTCTGTGTATTAGGGAGAGGTAATGATCTGAGACATCACATGGGATACAGTGAGCATAATGTAGTCTTCAGGGGCTGTGCACGGATGTCTGTGTATTAGGGAAAGGTATTGGTCTGAGACGTTACATGTGATACAGTGAGTATAATGTAGTCTTCAGGGGCCGTGCACGGATGTCTGTGTATTAGGGAAAGGTATTGGTCTGAGACGTCACATGTGATACAGTGAGTATAATGTAGTCTTCAGGGGCCGTGCACTGATGTCTGTGTATTAGGGAGAGGTAATGATATGAGATCTCACATGGGATACAGTGAGTATAAAGTAGTCTTCAGGGGCCCTGCGCTAAAGTCTGTGTATTAGGCAGAGGTAGTGATCTAAAACGTCACATTGGATACAGTGAGTATAAAGTAGGCTTCAGGGGCCGTGCAGTGATGTCTGTGTATTAGGGAGAAATATTGACCTGAGACGTCACATGGGATACAGTGAGTATAAAGTAGACTTCAGGGGCCGTGCACTGATGTCTGTGTATTGGGAGAGGTATTGGTCTGAGACATCACATGGGATACAGTGAGCATAAAGTAGGCTTCAGGGGCCTTGCACTGATGTCTGTGTATTAGGTAGAGGATATGATCTGAAAACATCACATGGGATACAGTGAGTATAAAGTAGGCTTCAGGGGCCGTGCGCTGATGTCTGTGTATTAGGGAGAGGTATTGATCTGAGATGTCACATGGGATACAGTGAGCATAATGTAGTCTTCAGGGGCCATGCACGGATGTCTGTGTATTAGGGAAAGGTATTGATCTGAGATGTCACATGGGATACAGTGAGTATAATGTAGTCTTCAGGGGCCGTGCACTGATGTCTGTGTATTAGGGAGAGGTAATGATATGAGATCTCACATGGGATACAGTGAGTATAAAGTAGACTTCAGGGGCCCTGCGCTAAAGTTTGTGTATTAGGCAGAGGTAGTGATCTAAAACGTCACATTGGATACAGTGAGTATAAAGTAGGCTTCAGGGGCCGTGCAGTGATGTCTGTGTATTAGGGAGAGATATTGATCTGAGAAGTCACATGGGATACAGTGAGTATAAAGTAGGCTTCAGGGGCCGAGCACTGATGTCTGTGTATTAGGGAGAGGTATTGATCTGAGACGTCACATGGGATACAGTAAGTATAAAGTAGGCTTCAGGGGCCATGCACTGATGTCTGTGTATTAGGGAGAGGTAATGATCTGAGACGTCACATGGGATACAGTGAGTATAAAGTAGGCTTCAAGGGCCATGCACTGATGTCTGTGTATTAGGGAGAGGTAATGATCTGAGACATCACATGGGATACAGTGAGCATAATGTAGTCTTCAGGGGCCGTGCACGGATGTCTGTGTATTAGGGAAAGGTATTGGTCTGAGACGTTACATGTGATACAGTGAGTATAATGTAGTCTTCAGGGGCCGTGCACGGATGTCTGTGTATTAGGGAAAGGTATTGGTCTTAGACGTCACATGTGATACAGTGAGTATAATGTAGTCTTTAGGGGCCGTGCACTGATGTCTGTGTATTAGGGAGAGGTAATGATATGAGATCTCACATGGGATACAGTGAGTATAAAGTAGTCTTCAGGGGCCCTGAGCTAAAGTCTGTGTATTAGGCAGAGGTAGTGATCTAAAACGTCACATTGGATACAGTGAGTATAAAGTAGGCTTCAGGGGCTGTGCAGTGATGTCTGTGTATTAGGGAGAAATATTGACCTGAGACGTCACATGGGATACAGTGAGTATAAAGTAGACTTCAGGGGCCGTGGACTGATGTCTGTGTATTGGGAGAGGTATTGGTCTGAGACATCACATGGGATACAGTGAGCATAAAGTAGGCTTCAGGGGCCTTGCACTGATGTCTGTGTATTAGGGAGAGGTTATGATCTGAAAACATCACATGGGATACAGTGAGTATAAAGTAGGCTTCAGGGGCCGTGCTCTGATGTCTGTGTATTAGGGAGAGGTATTGATCTGAGATGTCACATGGGATACAGTGAGCATAATGTAGTCTTCAGGGGCCGTGCACGGATGTCTGTGTATTTGGGAAAGGTATTGATCTGAGATGTCACATGGGATACAGTGAGTATAATGTAGTCTTCAGGGGCCGTGCACTGATGTCTGTGTATTAGGGAGAGGTAATGATATGAGATCTCACATGGGATACAGTGAGTATAAAGTAGACATCAGGGGCCCTGCGCTAAAGTTTGTGTATTAGGCAGAGGTAGTGATCTAAAACGTCACATTGGATACAGTGAGTATAAAGTAGGCTTCAGGGGCCGTGCAGTGATGTCTGTGTATTAGGGCGAGATATTGATCTGAGAAGTCACATGGGATACAGTGAGTATAAAGTAGGCTTCAGGGGCCGAGCACTGATGTCTGTGTATTAGGGAGAGGTATTGATCTGAGACGTCACATGGGATACAGTAAGTATAAAGTAGGCTTCAGGGGCCATGCACTGATGTCTGTGTATTAGGGAGAGGTAATGATCTGAGACGTCACATGGGATACAGTGAGTATAAAGTAGGCTTCAAGGGCCATGCACTGATGGCTGTGTATTAGGGAGAGGTAATGATCTGAGACGTCACATGGGATACAGTGAGCATAATGTAGTCTTCAGGGGCCGTGCACGGATGTCTGTGTATTAGGGAAAGGTATTGGTCTGAGACGTTACATGTGATACAGTGAGTATAATGTAGTCTTCAGGGGCCGTGCATGGATGTCTGTGTATTAGGGAAAGGTATTGGTCTGAGACGTCACATGTGATACAGTGAGTATAATGTAGTCTTCAGGGGCCGTGCACTGATGTCTGTGTATTAGGGAGAGGTAATGATATGAGAACTCACATGGGATACAGTGAGTATAAAGTAGTCTTCAGGGGTCCTACGCTAAAGTCTGTGTATTAGGCAGAGGTAGTGATCTAAAACGTCACATTGGATACAGTGAGTATAAAGTAGGCTTCAGGGGCCGTGCAGTGATGTCTGTGTATTAGGGAGAGATATTGACCTGAGACGTCACATGGGATACAGTGAGTATAAAGTAGACTTCAGGGGCCGTGCGCTGATGTCTGTGCATTAGGGAGAGGTATTGATCTGAGACGTCACATGGGATACAGTGAGTATAAAGTAGACTTCAGGGGCCGTGCGCTAATGTCTGTGTATTAGGGAGAGGTATTGGTCTGAGAAGTCACATGGGATACAGTGAGTATAAAGTAGGCTTCAGGGGCCGTGCACTGATGTCTGTGTATTAGGGAGAGGTATTGATCTGAGACGTCACATGGGATACAGTGAGTATAAAGTAGGCTTCAGGGGCCGTTCGCTGATGTCTGTGTATTAGGGAGAGGTATTGATCTGAGACATCACATGGGATACAGTGAGTATAAAGTAGGCTTCAGGGGCCAAGCACTGATGTCTGTGTATTAGGGAGAGGTATTGATCTGAGACGTCACATGGGATACAGTAAGTATAAAGTAGACTTCAGGGGCCATGCACTGATGTCTGTGTATTAGGGAGAGGTATTGATCTGAGACGTCACATGGGATACAGTGAGTATAAAGTAGGCTTCAGGGGCCATGCACTGATGTCTGTGTATTAGGGAGAGGTAATGATCTGAGACGTCACATGGGATACAGTGAGTATAAAATAGTCTTCAGGGGCCGTGCACTGATGTCTGTGTATTAGAGAGAGATAAGTGTGTAGTGATGTCTGTGTATTAGGGAGAGGTAATGATCTGAGACGTCACATGGGATACAGTGAGTATAAAGTAGACTTTAGGGGCCGTGCGCTGATGTCTGTGTATTAGGGAGAGGTAGTGATCTGAGACGTCGCATGGGATACAGTGAGTATAAAGTAGGCTTCAGGGGCCGTGCACTGATGTCTGTGTATTAGAGAGAGGTATTGATCTGAGACGTCACATGGGATACAGTGAGTATAAAGTAGACTTTAGGGGCCGTGCGCTGATGTCTATGTATTATGGAGAGGTATTGATCTGAGACGTCACATGGGATACAGTGGGTATAAAGTAGGCTTCTGGGGCCGTGCGCTGATGTCTGTGTATTAGAGAGAGGTATTGATCTAAGACGTCACATGGGATACAGTGGGTATAAAGTAGGCTTCAGGGGCCGTGCGCTGATGTCTGTGTATTAGAGAGAGGTATTGATCTAAGACGTCACATGGGATACAGTGGGTATAAAGTAGGCTTCAGGGGCCGTGCGCTGATGTCTTTGTATTAGGGAGAGGTAATGGTCTGAGACGTCAAATGGGATACAGTGAGTATAAAGTAGGCTTCAGGGGCTGTGCGCTGATGTCAGTGTATTAGGGAGAGGTATTGATCTGAGACGTCACATGGGATACAGTGAGTATAAAGTAGACTTCAGGGGCCGTGCACTGATGTCTGTGTATTAGGGAGAGGTATTGGTCTGAGACGTCACATGGGATACAGTGAGTATAAAGTAGGCTTCAGGAGCCGTGCACTGATGTCTGTGTATTAGAGAGAGGTATTGATCTGAGACGTCACATGGGATACAGTGAGTATAAAGTAGACTTCAGGGGCCGTGCACTGATGTCTGTGTATTAGGGAGAGGTATTGTTCTGAGACGTCACATGGGATACAGTGAGTATAAAGTAGGCTTCAGGGGCCGTGCACTGATGTCTGTGTATTAGAGAGAGGTATTGATCTGAGACGTCACATGGGATACAGTGAGTATAAAGTAGGCTTCAGGGGCCGTGCACTGATGTCTGTGTATTAGGGAGAGGTATTGATCTGAGACGTCACATGGGATACAGTGAGTATAAAGTAGACTTCAGGGGCCGTGCACTGATGTCTGTGTATTAGGGAGAGGTATTGGTCTGAGACGTCACATGGGATACAGTGAGTATAAAGTAGGCTTCAGAGGCCGTGCACTGATGTCTGTGTATTAGAGAGAGGTATTGATCTGAGACGTCACATGGGATACAGTGAATATAAAGTAGGCTTCAGGGGCCGTGCACTGATGTCTGTGTATTAGGGAGAGGTAATGATCTGAGACGTCACATGGGATACAGTGAGTATAAAGTAGACTTTAGGGGCCGTGCGCTGATGTCTGTGTATTAGGGAGAGGTACTGATCTGAGACGTCACATGGGATACAGTGAGTATAAAGTAGGCTTCAGGGGCCGTGCACTGATGTCTGTGTATTAGAGAGAGGTATTGATCTGAGACGTCACATGGGATACAGTGAGTATAAAGTAGACTTCAGGGGCCGTGCACTGATGTCTGTGTATTAGGGAGAGGTATTGGTCTGAGACGTCACATGGGATACAGTGAGTATAAAGTAGGCTTCAGGGGCCGTGCACTGATGTCTGTGTATTAGAGAGAGATAAGTGTGTAGTGATGTCTGTGTATTAGGGAGAGGTATTGATCTGAGACGTCACATGGGATACAGTGAGTATAAAGTAGACTTTAGGGGCCGTGCGCTGATGTCTGTGTATTAGGGAGAGGTAGTGATCTGAGACGTCACATGGGATACAGTGAGCATAAAGTAGTATTCAAGGGCCGTGCACTGATGTCGGTGTATTAGGGAGAGGTATTGGTCTGAGACGTCACATGGGATACAGTGAGTATAAAATAGGCTTCAGGGGCCATGCACTGATGTCTGTGTATTAGAGAGAGATAAGTGTGTAGTGATGTCTGTGTATTAGGGAGAGGTATTGATCTGAGACGTCACATGGGATACAGTGAGTATAAAGTAGACTTTAGGGGCCTGCGCTGATGTCTGTGTATTAGGGAGAGGTAGTGATCTAAGACGTCACATGGGATACAGTGGGTATAAAGTAGGCTTCAGGGGCCATGTACTGATGTCTGTGTATTAGGGAGAGGTAATGATCTGAGACGTCACATGGGATACAGTGAGTATAAAGTAGGCTTCAGGGGCCGTGCGCTGATGTCTGTGTATTAGGGAGAGGTATTGATCTGAGATGTCACATGGGATACAGTGAGCATAATGTAGTCTTCAGGGGCCGTGCACTGATGTCTGTGTATTAGGGAAAGGTATTGATCTGAGATGTCACATGGGATACAGTGAGTATAATGTAGTCTTCAGGGGCCGTGCACTGATGTCTGTGTATTAGGGAGAGGTAATGATATGAGATCTCACATGGGATACAGTGAGTATAAAGTAGACTTCAGGGGCCCTGCGCTAAAGTTTGTGTATTAGGCAGAGGTAGTGATCTAAAACGTCACATTGGATACAGTGAGTATAAAGTAGGCTTCAGGGGCCGTGCAGTGATGTCTGTGTATTAGGGAGAGATATTGATCTGAGAAGTCACATGGGATACAGTGAGTATAAAGTAGGCTTCAGGGGCCGAGCACTGATGTCTGTGTATTAGGGAGAGGTATTGATCTGAGACGTCACATGGGATACAGTAAGTATAAAGTAGGCTTCAGGGGCCATGCACTGATGTCTGTGTATTAGGGAGAGGTAATGATCTGAGACGTCACATGGGATACAGTGAGTATAAAGTAGGCTTCAAGGGCCATGCACTGATGTCTGTGTATTAGGGAGAGGTAATGATCTGAGACATCACATGGGATACAGTGAGCATAATGTAGTCTTCAGGGGCTGTGCACGGATGTCTGTGTATTAGGGAAAGGTATTGGTCTGAGACGTTACATGTGATACAGTGAGTATAATGTAGTCTTCAGGGGCCGTGCACGGATGTCTGTGTATTAGGGAAAGGTATTGGTCTGAGACGTCACATGTGATACAGTGAGTATAATGTAGTCTTCAGGGGCCGTGCACTGATGTCTGTGTATTAGGGAGAGGTAATGATATGAGATCTCACATGGGATACAGTGAGTATAAAGTAGTCTTCAGGGGCCCTGCGCTAAAGTCTGTGTATTAGGCAGAGGTAGTGATCTAAAACGTCACATTGGATACAGTGAGTATAAAGTAGGCTTCAGGGGCCGTGCAGTGATGTCTGTGTATTAGGGAGAAATATTGACCTGAGACGTCACATGGGATACAGTGAGTATAAAGTAGACTTCAGGGGCCGTGCACTGATGTCTGTGTATTGGGAGAGGTATTGGTCTGAGACATCACATGGGATACAGTGAGCATAAAGTAGGCTTCAGGGGCCTTGCACTGATGTCTGTGTATTAGGTAGAGGATATGATCTGAAAACATCACATGGGATACAGTGAGTATAAAGTAGGCTTCAGGGGCCGTGCGCTGATGTCTGTGTATTAGGGAGAGGTATTGATCTGAGATGTCACATGGGATACAGTGAGCATAATGTAGTCTTCAGGGGCCATGCACGGATGTCTGTGTATTAGGGAAAGGTATTGATCTGAGATGTCACATGGGATACAGTGAGTATAATGTAGTCTTCAGGGGCCGTGCACTGATGTCTGTGTATTAGGGAGAGGTAATGATATGAGATCTCACATGGGATACAGTGAGTATAAAGTAGACATCAGGGGCCCTGCGCTAAAGTTTGTGTATTAGGCAGAGGTAGTGATCTAAAACGTCACATTGGATACAGTGAGTATAAAGTAGGCTTCAGGGGCCGTGCAGTGATGTCTGTGTATTAGGGCGAGATATTGATCTGAGACGTCACATGGGATACAGTGAGTATAAAGTAGACTTCAGGGGCCGTGCACTGATGTCTGTGTATTAGGGAGAGGTATTGTTCTGAGACGTCGCATGGGATACAGTGAGTATAAAGTAGGCTTCAGGGGCCGTGCACTGATGTCTGTGTATTAGAGAGAGGTATTGATCTGAGACGTCACATGGGATACAGTGAGTATAAAGTAGGCTTCAGGGGCCGTGCACTGATGTCTGTGTATTAGGGAGAGGTATTGATCTGAGACGTCACATGGGATACAGTGAGTATAAAGTAGACTTCAGGGGCCGTGCACTGATGTCTGTGTATTAGGGAGAGGTATTGGTCTGAGACGTCACATGGGATACAGTGAGTATAAAGTAGGCTTCAGAGGCCGTGCACTGATGTCTGTGTAGTAGAGAGAGGTATTGATCTGAGACGTCACATGGGATACAGTGAATATAAAGTAGGCTTCAGGGGCCGTGCACTGATGTCTGTGTATTAGGGAGAGGTAATGATCTGAGACGTCACATGGGATACAGTGAGTATAAAGTAGACTTTAGGGGCCGTGCGCTGATGTCTGTGTATTAGGGAGAGGTACTGATCTGAGACGTCACATGGGATACAGTGAGTATAGAGTAGGCTTCAGGGGCCGTGCACTGATGTCTGTGTATGAGAGAGAGGTATTGATCTGAGACGTCACATGGGATACAGTGAGTATAAAGTAGACTTCAGGGGCCGTGCACTGATGTCTGTGTATTAGGGAGAGGTATTGGTCTGAGACGTCACATGGGATACAGTGAGTATAAAGTAGGCTTCAGGGGCCATGCACTGATGTCTGTGTATTAGAGAGAGATAAGTGTGTAGTGATGTCTGTGTATTAGGGAGAGGTATTGATCTGAGACGTCACATGGGATACAGTGAGTATAAAGTAGACTTTAGGGGCCGTGCGCTGATGTCTGTGTATTAGGGAGAGGTAGTGATCTGAGACGTCACATGGGATACAGTGAGCATAAAGTAGTATTCATTGGCCGTGCACTGATGTCGGTGTATTAGGGAGAGGTATTGGTCTGAGACGTCACATGGGATACAGTGAGTATAAAATAGGCTTCAGGGGCCATGCACTGATGTCTGTGTATTAGAGAGAGATAAGTGTGTAGTGATGTCTGTGTATTAGGGAGAGGTATTGATCTGAGACGTCACATGGGATACAGTGAGTATAAAGTAGACTTTAGGGGCCTGCGCTGATGTCTGTGTATTAGGGAGAGGTAGTGATCTAAGACGTCACATGGGATACAGTGGGTATAAAGTAGGCTTCAGGGGCCATGTACTGATGTCTGTGTATTAGGGAGAGGTAATGATCTGAGACGTCACATGGGATACAGTGAGTATAAAGTAGGCTTCAGGGGCCGTGCGCTGATGTCTGTGTATTAGGGAGAGGTATTGATCTGAGATGTCACATGGGATACAGTGAGCATAATGTAGTCTTCAGGGGCCGTGCACGGATGTCTGTGTATTAGGGAGAGGTATTGATCTGAGACGTCACATGGGATACAGTGAGTATAAAGTAGTCTTCAGGGGCCGTGCACTGATGTCTGTGTATTAGGGAGAGGTAATGATATGAGATCTCACATGGGATACAGTGAGTATAAAGTAGACTTCAGGGGCCCTGCGCTAAAGTTTGTGTATTAGGCAGAGGTAGTGATCTAAAACGTCACATTGGATACAGTGAGTATAAAGTAGGCTTCAGGGGCCGTGCAGTGATGTCTGTGTATTAGGGAGAGGTATTGATCTGAGACGTCACATGGGATACAGTGAGTATAAAGTAGGCTTCAGGGGCCGAGCACTGATGTCTGTGTATTAGGGAGAGGTATTGATCTGAGACGTCACATGGGATACAGTGAGTATAAAGTAGGCTTCAGGGGCCGTGCACTGATGTCTGTGTATTAGGGAGAGGTAATGATCTGAGACGTCACATGGGATACAGTGAGTATAAAGTAGGCTTTAAGGGCCATGCACTGATGTCTGTGTATTAGGGAGAGGTAATGATCTGAGACATCACATGGGATACAGTGAGCATAATGTAGTCTTCAGGGGCCGTGCACGGATGTCTGTGTATTAGGGAAAGGTATTGGTCTGAGACGTTACCTGTGATACAGTGAGTATAATGTAGTCTTCAGGGGCCGTGCACGGATGTCTGTGTATTAGGGAAAGGTATTGGTCTGAGACGTCACATGTGATACAGTGAGTATAATGTAGTCTTTAGGGGCCGTGCACTGATGTCTGTGTATTAGGGAGAGGTAATGATATGAGATCTCACATGGGATACAGTGAGTATAAAGTAGTCTTCAGGGGCCCTGCGCTAAAGTCTGTGTATTAGGCAGAGGTAGTGATCTAAAACGTCACATTGGATACAGTGAGTATAAAGTAGGCTTCAGGGGCCGTGCAGTGATGTCTGTGTATTAGGGAGAAATATTGACCTGAGACGTCACATGGGATACAGTGAGTATAAAGTAGACTTCAGGGGCCGTGCACTGATGTCTGTGTATTGGGAGAGGTATTGGTCTGAGACATCACATGGGATACAGTGAGCATAAAGTAGGCTTCAGGGGCCTTGCACTGATGTCTGTGTATTAGGGAGAGGTTATGATCTGAAAACATCACATGGGATACAGTGAGTATAAAGTAGGCTTCAGGGGCCGTGCACTGATGTCTGTGTATTAGGGAGAGGTATTGATCTGAGATGTCACATGGGATACAGTGAGCATAATGTAGTCTTCAGGGGCCATGCACGGATGTCTGTGTATTAGGGAAAGGTATTGATCTGAGATGTCACATAGGATACAGTGAGTATAATGTAGTCTTCAGGGGCCGTGCACTGATGTCTGTGTATTAGGGAGAGGTAATGATATGAGATCTCACATGGGATACAGTGAGTATAAAGTAGACATCAGGGGCCCTGCGCTAAAGTTTGTGTATTAGGCAGAGGTAGTGATCTAAGACGTCACATGTGATACAGTGGGTATAAAGTAGGCTTCAGGGGCCATGTACTGATGTCTGTGTATTAGGGAGAGGTAATGATCTGAGACGTCACATGGGATACAGTGAGTATAAAGTAGGCTTCAGGGGCCGTGCGCTGATGTCTGTGTATTAGGGAGAGGTATTGATCTGAGATGTCACATGGGATACAGTGAGCATAATGTAGTCTTCAGGGGCCGTGCACGGATGTCTGTGTATTAGGGAAAGGTATTGATCTGAGATGTCACATGGGATACAGTGAGTATAATGTAGTCTTCAGGGGCCGTGCACTGATGTCTGTGTATTAGGGAGAGGTAATGATATGAGATCTCACATGGGATACAGTGAGTATAAAGTAGACTTCAGGGGCCCTGCGCTAAAGTTTGTGTATTAGGCAGAGGTAGTGATCTAAAACGTCACATTGGATACAGTGAGTATAAAGTAGGCTTCAGGGGCCGTGCAGTGATGTCTGTGTATTAGGGAGAGATATTGATCTGAGAAGTCACATGGGATACAGTGAGTATAAAGTAGGCTTCAGGGGCCGAGCACTGATGTCTGTGTATTAGGGAGAGGTATTGATCTGAGACGTCACATGGGATACAGTAAGTATAAAGTAGGCTTCAGGGGCCATGCACTGATGTCTGTGTATTAGGGAGAGGTAATGATCTGAGACGTCACATGGGATACAGTGAGTATAAAGTAGGCTTTAAGGGCCATGCACTGATGTCTGTGTATTAGGGAGAGGTAATGATCTGAGACGTCACATGGGATACAGTGAGTATAAAGTAGGCTTCAGGGGCCATGCACTGATGTCTGTGTATTAGAGAGAGATAAGTGTGTAGTGATGTCTGTGTATTAGGGAGAGGTATTGATCTGAGACGTCACATGGGATACAGTGAGTATAAAGTAGACTTTAGGGGCCGTGCGCTGATGTCTGTGTATTAGGGAGAGGTAGTGATCTGAGACGTCACATGGGATACAGTGAGCATAAAGTAGTATTCATTGGCCGTGCACTGATGTCGGTGTATTAGGGAGAGGTATTGGTCTGAGACGTCACATGGGATACAGTGAGTATAAAATAGGCTTCAGGGGCCATGCACTGATGTCTGTGTATTAGAGAGAGATAAGTGTGTAGTGATGTCTGTGTATTAGGGAGAGGTATTGATCTGAGACGTCACATGGGATACAGTGAGTATAAAGTAGACTTTAGGGGCCTGCGCTGATGTCTGTGTATTAGGGAGAGGTAGTGATCTAAGACGTCACATGGGATACAGTGGGTATAAAGTAGGCTTCAGGGGCCATGTACTGATGTCTGTGTATTAGGGAGAGGTAATGATCTGAGACGTCACATGGGATACAGTGAGTATAAAGTAGGCTTCAGGGGCCGTGCGCTGATGTCTGTGTATTAGGGAGAGGTATTGATCTGAGATGTCACATGGGATACAGTGAGCATAATGTAGTCTTCAGGGGCCGTGCACGGATGTCTGTGTATTAGGGAAAGGTATTGATCTGAGATGTCACATGGGATACAGTGAGTATAATGTAGTCTTCAGGGGCCGTGCACTGATGTCTGTGTATTAGGGAGAGGTAATGATATGAGATCTCACATGGGATACAGTGAGTATAAAGTAGACATCAGGGGCCCTGCGCTAAAGTTTGTGTATTAGGCAGAGGTAGTGATCTAAAACGTCACATTGGATACAGTGAGTATAAAGTAGGCTTCAGGGGCCGTGCAGTGATGTCTGTGTATTAGGGAGAGATATTGATCTGAGAAGTCACATGGGATACAGTGAGTATAAAGTAGGCTTCAGGGGCCGAGCACTGATGTCTGTGTATTAGGGAGAGGTATTGATCTGAGACGTCACATGGGATACAGTAAGTATAAAGTAGGCTTCAGGGGCCATGCACTGATGTCTGTGTATTAGGGAGAGGTAATGATCTGAGACGTCACATGGGATACAGTGAGTATAAAGTAGGCTTTAAGGGCCATGCACTGATGTCTGTGTATTAGGGAGAGGTAATGATCTGAGACATCACATGGGATACAGTGAGCATAATGTAGTCTTCAGGGGCCGTGCACGGATGTCTGTGTATTAGGGAAAGGTATTGGTCTGAGACGTTACCTGTGATACAGTGAGTATAATGTAGTCTTCAGGGGCCGTGCACGGATGTCTGTGTATTAGGGAAAGGTATTGGTCTGAGACGTCACATGTGATACAGTGAGTATAATGTAGTCTTTAGGGGCCGTGCACTGATGTCTGTGTATTAGGGAGAGGTAATGATATGAGATCTCACATGGGATACAGTGAGTATAAAGTAGTCTTCAGGGGCCCTGCGCTAAAGTCTGTGTATTAGGCAGAGGTAGTGATCTAAAACGTCACATTGGATACAGTGAGTATAAAGTAGGCTTCAGGGGCCGTGCAGTGATGTCTGTGTATTAGGGAGAAATATTGACCTGAGACGTCACATGGGATACAGTGAGTATAAAGTAGACTTCAGGGGCCGTGCACTGATGTCTGTGTATTGGGAGAGGTATTGGTCTGAGACATCACATGGGATACAGTGAGCATAAAGTAGGCTTCAGGGGCCTTGCACTGATGTCTGTGTATTAGGGAGAGGTTATGATCTGAAAACATCACATGGGATACAGTGAGTATAAAGTAGGCTTCAGGGGCCGTGCACTGATGTCTGTGTATTAGGGAGAGGTATTGATCTGAGATGTCACATGGGATACAGTGAGCATAATGTAGTCTTCAGGGGCCATGCACGGATGTCTGTGTATTAGGGAAAGGTATTGATCTGAGATGTCACATAGGATACAGTGAGTATAATGTAGTCTTCAGGGGCCGTGCACTGATGTCTGTGTATTAGGGAGAGGTAATGATATGAGATCTCACATGGGATACAGTGAGTATAAAGTAGACATCAGGGGCCCTGCGCTAAAGTTTGTGTATTAGGCAGAGGTAGTGATCTAAGACGTCACATGTGATACAGTGGGTATAAAGTAGGCTTCAGGGGCCATGTACTGATGTCTGTGTATTAGGGAGAGGTAATGATCTGAGACGTCACATGGGATACAGTGAGTATAAAGTAGGCTTCAGGGGCCGTGCGCTGATGTCTGTGTATTAGGGAGAGGTATTGATCTGAGATGTCACATGGGATACAGTGAGCATAATGTAGTCTTCAGGGGCCGTGCACGGATGTCTGTGTATTAGGGAAAGGTATTGATCTGAGATGTCACATGGGATACAGTGAGTATAATGTAGTCTTCAGGGGCCGTGCACTGATGTCTGTGTATTAGGGAGAGGTAATGATATGAGATCTCACATGGGATACAGTGAGTATAAAGTAGACTTCAGGGGCCCTGCGCTAAAGTTTGTGTATTAGGCAGAGGTAGTGATCTAAAACGTCACATTGGATACAGTGAGTATAAAGTAGGCTTCAGGGGCCGTGCAGTGATGTCTGTGTATTAGGGAGAGGTATTGATCTGAGAAGTCACATGGGATACAGTGAGTATAAAGTAGGCTTCAGGGGCCGAGCACTGATGTCTGTGTATTAGGGAGAGGTATTGATCTGAGACGTCACATGGGATACAGTAAGTATAAAGTAGGCTTCAGGGGCCATGCACTGATGTCTGTGTATTAGGGAGAGGTAATGATCTGAGACGTCACATGGGATACAGTGAGTATAAAGTAGGCTTTAAGGGCCATGCACTGATGTCTGTGTATTAGGGAGAGGTAATGATCTGAGACATCACATGGGATACAGTGAGCATAATGTAGTCTTCAGGGGCCGTGCACGGATGTCTGTGTATTAGGGAAAGGTATTGGTCTGAGACGTTACCTGTGATACAGTGAGTATAATGTAGTCTTCAGGGGCCGTGCACGGATGTCTGTGTATTAGGGAAAGGTATTGGTCTGAGACGTCACATGTGATACAGTGAGTATAATGTAGTCTTTAGGGGCCGTGCACTGATGTCTGTGTATTAGGGAGAGGTAATGATATGAGATCTCACATGGGATACAGTGAGTATAAAGTAGTCTTCAGGGGCCCTGCGCTAAAGTCTGTGTATTAGGCAGAGGTAGTGATCTAAAACGTCACATTGGATACAGTGAGTATAAAGTAGGCTTCAGGGGCCGTGCAGTGATGTCTGTGTATTAGGGAGAAATATTGACCTGAGACGTCACATGGGATACAGTGAGTATAAAGTAGACTTCAGGGGCCGTGCACTGATGTCTGTGTATTGGGAGAGGTATTGGTCTGAGACATCACATGGGATACAGTGAGCATAAAGTAGGCTTCAGGGGCCTTGCACTGATGTCTGTGTATTAGGGAGAGGTTATGATCTGAAAACATCACATGGGATACAGTGAGTATAAAGTAGGCTTCAGGGGCCGTGCACTGATGTCTGTGTATTAGGGAGAGGTATTGATCTGAGATGTCACATGGGATACAGTGAGCATAATGTAGTCTTCAGGGGCCATGCACGGATGTCTGTGTATTAGGGAAAGGTATTGATCTGAGATGTCACATAGGATACAGTGAGTATAATGTAGTCTTCAGGGGCCGTGCACTGATGTCTGTGTATTAGGGAGAGGTAATGATATGAGATCTCACATGGGATACAGTGAGTATAAAGTAGACATCAGGGGCCCTGCGCTAAAGTTTGTGTATTAGGCAGAGGTAGTGATCTAAAACGTCACATTGGATACAGTGAGTATAAAGTAGGCTTCAGGGGCCGTGCAGTGATGTCTGTGTATTAGGGCGAGATATTGATCTGAGAAGTCACATGGGATACAGTGAGTATAAAGTAGGCTTCACGGGCCGAGCACTGATGTCTGTGTATTAGGGAGAGGTATTGATCTGAGACGTCACATGGGATACAGTAAGTATAAAGTAGGCTTCAGGGGCCATGCACTGATGTCTGTGTATTAGGGAGAGGTAGTGATCTAAAACGTCACATTGGATACAGTGAGTATAAAGTAGGCTTCAGGGGCCGTGCAGTGATGTCTGTGTATTAGGGAGAAATATTGACCTGAGACGTCACATGGGATACAGTGAGTATAAAGTAGACTTCAGGGGCCGTGCACTGATGTCTGTGTATTGGGAGAGGTATTGGTCTGAGACATCACATGGGATACAGTGAGCATAAAGTAGGCTTCAGGGGCCTTGCACTGATGTCTGTGTATTAGGGAGAGGTTATGATCTGAAAACATCACATGGGATACAGTGAGTATAAAGTAGGCTTCAGGGGCCGTGCGCTGATGTCTGTGTATTAGGGAGAGGTATTGATCTGAGATGTCACATGGGATACAGTGAGTATAATGTAGTCTTCAGGGGCCGTGCACTGATGTCTGTGTATTAGGGAGAGGTAATGATATGAGATCTCACATGGGATACAGTGAGTATAAAGTAGACATCAGGGGCCCTGCGCTAAAGTTTGTGTATTAGGCAGAGGTAGTGATCTAAAACGTCACATTGGATACAGTGAGTATAAAGTAGGCTTCAGGGGCCGTGCAGTGATGTCTGTGTATTAGGGCGAGATATTGATCTGAGAAGTCACATGGGATACAGTGAGTATAAAGTAGGCTTCAGGGGCCGAGCACTGATGTCTGTGTATTAGGGAGAGGTATTGATCTGAGACGTCACATGGGATACAGTGAGTATAAAGTAGACTTTAGGGGCCGTGCGCTGATGTCTATGTATTAGGGAGAGGTATTGATCTGAGACGTCACATGGGATACAGTGGGTATAAAGTAGGCTTCAGGGGCCGTGCGCTGATGTCTGTGTATTAGAGAGAGGTATTGATCTAAGACGTCACATGGGATACAGTGGGTATAAAGTAGGCTTCAGGGGCCGTGCGCTGATGTCTGTGTATTAGAGAGAGGTAATGGTCTGAGACGTCAAATGGGATACAGTGAGTATAAAGTAGGCTTCAGGGGCCGTGCAGTGATGTCTGTGTATTAGGGCGAGATATTGATCTGAGAAGTCACATGGGATACAGTGAGTATAAAGTAGGCTTCAGGGGCCGAACACTGATGTCTGTGTATTAGGGAGAGGTATTGATCTGAGACGTCACATGGGATACAGTGAGTATAAAGTAGACTTTAGGGGCCGTGCGCTGATGTCTATGTATTAGGGAGAGGTATTGATCTGAGACGTCACATGGGATACAGTGGGTATAAAGTAGGCTTCAGGGGCCATGCGCTGATGTCTGTGTATTAGAGAGAGGTATTGATCTAAGACGTCACATGGGATACAGTGGGTATAAAGTAGGCTTCAGGGGCCGTGCGCTGATGTCTGTGTATTAGGGAGAGGTAATGGTCTGAGACGTCAAATGGGATACAGTGAGTATAAAGTAGGCTTCAGGGGCTGTGCGCTGATGTCAGTGTATTAGGGAGAGGTATTGATCTGAGACATCACATGGGATAAAGTGAGTATAAAGTAGGCTTCAGGGGCCGTGCACTGATGTCTGTGTATTAGAGAGAGGTATTGATCTGAGACGTCACATGGGATACAGTGAGTATAAAGTAGACTTCAGGGGCCGTGCACTGATGTCTGTGTATTAGGGAGAGGTATTGGTCTGAGACGTCACATGGGATACAGTGAGTATAAAGTAGGCTTCAGGGGCCATGCACTGATGTCTGTGTATTAGAGAGAGGTATTGATCTGAGACGTCACATGGGATACAGTGAGTATAAAGTAGACTTCAGGGGCCGTGCACTGATGTCTGTGTATTAGGGAGAGGTATTGTTCTGAGACGTCACATGGGATACAGTGAGTATAAAGTAGGCTTCAGGGGCCGTGCACTGATGTCTGTGTATTAGAGAGAGGTATTGATCTGAGACGTCACATGGGATACAGTGAGTATAAAGTAGGCTTCAGGGGCCGTGCACTGATGTCTGTGTATTAGGGAGAGGTATTGATCTGAGACGTCACATGGGATACAGTGAGTATAAAGTAGACTTCAGGGGCCGTGCACTGATGTCTGTGTATTAGGGAGAGGTATTGGTCTGAGACGTCACATGGGATACAGTGAGTATAAAGTAGGCTTCAGAGGCCGTGCACTGATGTCTGTGTAGTAGAGAGAGGTATTGATCTGAGACGTCACATGGGATACAGTGAATATAAAGTAGGCTTCAGGGGCCGTGCACTGATGTCTGTGTATTAGGGAGAGGTAATGATCTGAGACGTCACATGGGATACAGTGAGTATAAAGTAGACTTTAGGGGCCGTGCGCTGATGTCTGTGTATTAGGGAGAGGTACTGATCTGAGACGTCACATGGGATACAGTGAGTATAAAGTAGGCTTCAGGGGCCGTGCACTGATGTCTGTGTATTAGAGAGAGGTATTGATCTGAGACGTCACATGGGATACAGTGAGTATAAAGTAGACTTCAGGGGCCGTGCACTGATGTCTGTGTATTAGGGAGAGGTATTGGTCTGAGACGTCACATGGGATACAGTGAGTATAAAGTAGGCTTCAGGGGCCATGCACTGATGTCTGTGTATTAGAGAGAGATAAGTGTGTAGTGATGTCTGTGTATTAGGGAGAGGTATTGATCTGAGACGTCACATGGGATACAGTGAGTATAAAGTAGACTTTAGGGGCCGTGCGCTGATGTCTGTGTATTAGGGAGAGGTAGTGATCTGAGACGTCACATGGGATACAGTGAGCATAAAGTAGTATTCAAGGGCCGTGCACTGATGTCGGTGTATTAGGGAGAGGTATTGGTCTGAGACGTCACATGGGATACAGTGAGTATAA
Source organism: Bombina bombina (assembly GCF_027579735.1). Taxonomy (NCBI): domain Eukaryota; kingdom Metazoa; phylum Chordata; class Amphibia; order Anura; family Bombinatoridae; genus Bombina; species Bombina bombina. The sequence goes on along the minus strand of NC_069504.1, from coordinate 4,685,727 downwards.
AATAGGCTTCAGGGGCCATGCACTGATGTCTGTGTATTAGAGAGAGATAAGTGTGTAGTGATGTCTGTGTATTAGGGAGAGGTATTGATCTGAGACGTCACATGGGATACAGTGAGTGTAAAGTAGACTTTAGGGGCCTGCGCTGATGTCTGTGTATTAGGGAGAGGTAGTGATCTAAGACGTCACATGGGATACAATGGGTATAAAGTAGGCTTCAGGGGCCATGTACTGATGTCTGTGTATTAGGGAGAGGTAATGATCGGAGACGTCACATGGGATACAGTGAGTATAAAGTAGGCTTCAGGGGCCGTGCGCTGATGTCTGTGTATTAGGGAGAGGTAATGGTCTGAGACGTCACATGGGATACAGTGAGTATAAAGTAGGCTTCAGGGGCCGTGCGCTGATGTCTGTGTATTAGGGAGAGGTATTGATCTGAGACGTCACATGGGATACAGTGAGTATAAAGTAGACTTCAGGGGCCGTGCACTGATGTCTGTGTATTAGGGAGAGGTATTGGTCTGAGACGTCACATGGGATACAGTGAGTATAAAGTAGGCATCAGGGGCCGTGCACTGATGTCTGTGTATTAGAGAGAGGTATTGATCTGAGACGTCACATGGGATACAGTGAGTATAAAGTAGACTTCAGGGGCCGTGCACTGATGTCTGTGTATTAGAGAGAGGTATTGATCTGAGACGTCACATGGGATACAGTGAGTATAAAGTAGGCTTCAGGGGCCGTGCACTGATGTCTGTGTATTAGAGAGAGATAAGTGTGTAGTGATATCTGTGTATTAGGGAGAGGTATTGATCTGAGATGTCACATGGGATACAGTGGGTATAAAGTAGGCTTCAGGGGCCGTGCACTGATGTCTGTGTATTAGGGAGAGGTAATGATCTGAGACGTCACATGGGATACAGTGAGTATAAAGTAGGCTTCAGGGGCTGTGCGCTGATGTCTGTGTATTAGAGAGAGGTATTGATCTGAGACGTCACATGGGATACAGTGGGTATAAAGTAGACTTCAGGGGCCGTGCACTGATGTCTGTGTATTAGGGAGAGGTATTGATCTGAGACGTCACATGGGATACAGTGGGTATAAAGTAGACTTCAGGGGCCGTGCGCTGATGTCTGTGTATTAGAGAGAGGTATTGATCTGAGACGTCACATGGGATACAGTGAGTATAAAGTAGGCTTCAGGGGCCGTGCGCTGATGTCTGTGTAGTAGAGAGAGGTATTGATCTGAGACGTCACATGGGATTCAGTGAGTGTAAAGTAGGCTTCAGGGGCCGTGCACTGATGTCTGTGTATTAGGGAGAGGTAATGATCTGAGACGTCACATTGGATACAGTGAGTATAAAGTAGGCTTCAGGGGCCGTGCGCTGATATCTGTGTATTAGAGAGAGGTATTGATCTGAGACGTCACATGGGATACAGTGAGTATAAAGTAGGCTTCAGGGGCCGTGCGCTGATGTCTGTGTATTAGAGAGAGGTATTGATCTGAGATGTCACATGGGATACAGTGAGTATAAAGTAGGCTTCAGGGGCCTTGCACTGATGTCTGTGTATTAGGGAGAGGTAATGATCTGAGACGTCACATGGGATACAGTGAGTATAAAGTAGGCTTCAGGGGCCGTGCGCTGATGTCTGTGTATTAGGGAGAGGTAATGGTCTGAGACGTCACATGGGATACAGTGAGTATAAAGTAGGCTTCAGGGGCCGTGCGCTGATGTCTGTGTATTAGAGAGAGGTATTGATCTGAGACGTCACATGGGATGCAGTGAGCATAAAGTAGTATTCAGGTGCCGTGCACTGATGTCTGTGTGTGACAGACCCTTCTGTCAGTACTGAAGGAGTTAACTGTGTTCAGCTTTAAGAAGCTATTTTCTAACGACAAGGTTACTAGCCTCAGCTATTGTGTACTGTCATTAAAGTTAGTGATAAAAATTCCATTGTTTAATCACCTCCAGAGAGCAGACGCCTGGGTGATAAGAAAAGCCAAGTGTGTCTTGTGTTTAACTTGTTATCTGCCTAAGTAAAGTAATGTGATTCTATTGTGGCCTGTCAAAGGGCGTTGTCCCTCCATCTAATGTACAACATTCTTTCAACCCCCCATCTGGGGTCTGACCTGCATAAATACTGGGCATATGGCCCTTAATAAAGTTCACTTTGTTTTACCTTGAATGTGGAGCCTGGTCTCATGTTTGAGGGGGGAACTGATTGGGGTTGTGAATTGCTGATTCCCTATTCAGGACATTGTTCATCTGGTATTAACCCTTGGTACACTGTTGGTACCGTAACAATTGGTGGCAAGCGACGGAATGAACCTTATCGCCCAGAAGAGCAACTACACAAGCCAGTAACCTCAGGAAGAGGGGGATTATTACAATACTGACTAAGATGGAAAGAGTACCAGGGACAGAAGAAACCAATGGGCCCAGCATATCAGACAGAACCCCTGAAGAAGCAAGCTTTGATCGGGCGGTTAAAATAAGACTGGCATATTATGGCCCCAACCCATCTGCCGAAATTATCGACCGGGTCATAGCAGCTGTGGAGGCCAACCTACTTCGCCAAAGCAGCGCTGCAGCAGCCCAAGTCACAGCAACCCCAGTGGAAAAGAGAAAAGTAAATTTTGCAGCTTTTAAAAACTTCCTGGAAACAGAAGGAGAGATTGATGGGTACCTTGCGGATTTTGAGAGGCAATGTGCACTACACAAGGTACCCGCAGAGGACTGGGTCACGATATTATCCGGAAAATTATCCGGCCGGGCCAGTGAGGCTTTTCGGGCCATTCCAGATGAGGAAGTCGGGGATTATAATACTGTAAAAGAGGCTCTGCTCTCCAGGTATGCGGTTACACCGGAGGCATACCGGAGGCGGTTCAGAGACACTGTTAAATTAGCTGGAGATTCCTACCTTGAGTGGGCATGTAAGGTGCACCGCACAGCAGCTCACTGGATAGCGGGGTGCCAAGCCGTATCTGGGGAAGAGGTGCTGCAGCTATTCCTGTTGGAACATTGATTCGACAAATTACCTGCAGGAGTTCGAGAGTGGTTTCGGGACCGTAAACCCTCCACCCTGCATGAAGCGGCTCGTTTGGCAGATGAGTATACGGATGCCCGCAAACTGGACACTGCTACCACTAAGCCCCCTGCTAGAGTGGAGTACAGACCCCCAGTCACCCCAGCAGCTGCCAGTTACCAAACCCCGGCGCACCGCTATACCACACGGCCTCCGGCCACAAACTACCCTCAGAGAGCCCGGTTCAATTTGCGGGGCTACTCACAACCTATTCGGTGCTTTGGATGTAAGCAACTAGGGCACAAAAGACCAGAGTGTCCCCTAAACGCAACAAACCAAGCGCAGTCCTGGAGAAGACCCGCCGGCGGAATCCCACGTAATCCTCAGCCTGCGGCCCGCTACGTAGAGGCGCAAGAATGCTGGGGCATTCTACATGAGGCAGACCTTGTGCAAGCTGCCCACCGGAATAACCGGCAACTGGTTAAAGTGAATGGGAAGGAGGTCAGTGGTCTACGGGATACTGGTGCTACCATGACCTTGCTTCAAAAGAACTTGGTGTCTGAGAAACAGCACACTGGAGACACTGTGGCTGTGAGGGTAGCAGGGGGCGCTGTGTTCCGCCTACCTGTTGCCAGGGTACATTTGGATTGGGGAGTGGGCGCTAGACCTGTGAATGTGGGGGTCATGAAGGACTTACCAGCTGATGTTCTCCTTAGAAATAACTTGGCCCCCCTTGTTTCTGCCTATTCTCCCATGGGTCCCGCTGATGTTAACCCTGTGACTACCCGTGCCCAGATCCGTGCAGCAGAGACTGACCCACCTGCTGCTAAGCCCCAGGACGCTGAGCTCAGTAAATCTCTATCCGCTATTGATACGTGGAAGTCCCGTTACAATGCGCTGATGAAGGAGAAGAGCCAAGTAGAGGATGAAATGGTCACGTTAAACAATTACGTAACAGTGCTAGCGGGAGAGAAGAGGAGTGCAGAGGAAAAAGCACGTTTAGAACAGGAATCTCTTCTAGACAAGCTGCACCGACAGACTGCAGAAAACACCAGCTTGAGAGTGGAACATTAAACATTAAAGACAAACTTAGTGACACTGGAGGAGAAGCTGACGCTGGCTCATAGTGAGGTGCAGCAACTCAAGGGCACCCTATGTCAGTATGAAGGGATTGTGGATACCTATAAAGAGCAGGTACAACAACCACGTAAAGAAGCTGATGATATTTTGAAGAACTGTTTAGCCCTAGTCGGGGCACTGAAGAGGTTGAACCCTTATTTATATGGACAGGGATTCTCTCTCATAACGGGAATACAGATGGATTGTCCCGGCAAACTGACATGCCTACCACCTCCTAGTCCGGTCATCCCCAGGTTGACCCGCCAAAGGGTCAAGCCGGGTCTGCCGGAGTGTTCCACAAGGGGGGAGCTATGTGACAGACCCTTCTGTCAGTACTGAAGGAGTTAACTGTGTTCAGCTTTAAGAAGCTATTTTCTAACGACAAGGTTACTAGCCTCAGCTATTGTGTACTGTCATTAAAGTTAGTGATAAACATTCCATTGTTTAATCACCTCCAGAGAGCAGACGCCTAGGTGATAAGAAAAGCCAAGTGTGTCTTGTGTTTAACTTGTTATCTGCCTAAGTAAAGTAATGTGATTCTATTGTGGCCTGTCAAAGGGCATTGTCCCTCCATCTAATGTACAACATTCTTTCAACCCCCCATCTGGGGTCTGACCTGCATAAATACTGGGCATATGGCCCTTAATAAAGTTCACTTTGCTTTACCTTGAATGTGGAGCCTGGTCTCATGTTTGAGGGGGGAACTGATTGGGGTTGTGAATTGCTGATTCCCTATTCAGGACATTGTTCATCTGGTATTAACCCTTGGTACACTGTTGGTACCGTAACACTGTGTATTAGAGAGAGATAAGTGTGTAGTGATGTCTGTGTATTAGAGAGAGGTATTGATCTGAGACGTCACATGGGATGCAGTGAGCATAAAGTAGTATTCAGGGGCGGTGCACTGATGTCTGTGTATTAGAGAGAGATAAGTGTGTAGTGATGTCTGTGTATTAGAGAGAGGTATTGATCTGAGACGTCACATGGGATACAGTGGGTATAAAGTAGACTTCAGGGGCCGTGCGCTGATGTCTGTGTATTAGGGAGAAGTATTGATCTGAGACGTCACATGGGATACAGTGAGTATAAAGTAGACTTCAGGGGCCGTGCGCTGATGTCTGTGTATTAGAGAGAGGTATTGATCTGAGACGTCACATGGGATACAGTGAGTATAAAGTAGACTTCAGGGGCCGTGCACTGATGTCTGTGTATTAGGGAGAGGTATTGATCTGAGACGTCACATGGGATACAGTGAGTATAAAGTAGGCTTCAGGGGCCGTGCACTGATGTCTGTGTATTAGGGAGAGGTATTGATCTGAGACGTCACATGGGATACAGTGAGTATAAAGTAGACTTCAGGGGCCGTGCACTGATGTCTGTGTATTAGGGAGAGGTATTGATCTGAGACATCACATGGGATACAGTGAGTATAAAGTAGGCTTCAGGGGCCGTGCACTGATGTCTGTGTATTAGGGAGAGGTATTGATCTGAGACGTCACATGGGATACAGTGAGTATAAAGTAGACTTCAGGGGCCGTGCACTGATGTCTGTGTATTAGGGAGAGGTATTGGTCTGAGACGTCACATGGGATACAGTGAGTTTAAAGTAGGCTTCAGGGGCCGTGCACTGATGTCTGTGTATTAGAGAGAGGTATTGATCTGAGACGTCACATGGGATACAGTGAGTATAAAGTAGACTTCAGGGGCCGTGCACTGATGTCTGTGTATTAGGGAGAGGTATTGGTCTGAGACGTCACATGGGATACAGTGAGTATAAAGTAGGCTTCAGGGGCCGTGCACTGATGTCTGCGTATTAGAGAGAGGTATTGATCTGAGACGTCACATGGGATACAGTGAGTATAAAGTAGGCTTCAGGGGCCATGCACTGATGTCTGTGTATTAGGGAGAGGTATTGATCTGAGACGTCACATGGGATACAGTGAGTATAAAGTAGACTTCAGGGGCCGTTCACTGATGTCTGTGTATTAGGGAGAGGTATTGATCTGAGACGTCACATGGGATGCAGTGAGCATAAAGTAGTATTCAGGGGCCGTGCACTGATGTCTGTGTGTGACAGACCCTTCTGTCAGTACTGAAGGAGTTAACTGTGTTCAGCTTTAAGAAGCTATTTTCTAACGACAAGGTTACTAGCCTCAGCTATTGTGTACTGTCATTAAAGTTAGTGATAAACATTCCATTGTTTAATCACCTCCAGAGAGCAGACGCCTAGGTGATAAGAAAAGCCAAGTGTGTCTTGTGTTTAACTTGTTATCTGCCTAAGTAAAGTAATGTGATTCTATTGTGGCCTGTCAAAGGGCGTTGTCCCTCCATCTAATGTACAACATTCTTTCAACCCCCCATCTGGTATTAACCCTTGGTACACTGTTGGTACCGTAACACTGTGTATTAGAGAGAGATAAGTGTGTAGTGATGTCTGTGTATTAGAGAGAGGTATTGATCTGAGACGTCACATGGGATGCAGTGAGCATAAAGTAGTATTCAGGGGCCGTGCACTGATGTCTGTGTATTAGAGAGAGATAAGTGTGTAGTGATGTCTGTGTATTAGAGAGAGGTATTGATCTGAGACGTCACATGGGATACAGTGGGTATAAAGTAGACTTCAGGGGCCATGCACTGATGTCTGTGTATTAGGGAGAGGTAATGATCTGAGACGTCACATGGGATACAGTGAGTATAAAGTAGGCTTCAGGTGCCGTGCACTGATGTCTGTGTATTAGGGAGAGGTTATGATCTGAGACGTCACATGGGATACAGTGACTATAAAGTAGGCTTCAGGGGCCGTGCACTGATGTCTGTGTATTAGGGAGAGGTATTTACTTGATCTGAGACCGTTTGCTTCCTATTTTCTCGCTGTTTAGATACTATGCCTCTCTCCCTTCCCCCATTCTCTACCCCATATAAAGCTCCATAGCCCTGGTGTTCTCTGCCGTTTCTCACTTTTATAATGTTTAGCAGCTCATGTCGGTCAATGCAGCCATTGCCGTCCACATCATAAAGCTTGAAATACCAGCGCAGCTTCTGTTCAATCTTTCCCCGAAGAACAAGACTAAGAGCAGCAACATATTCCATGAAGTCAATGTACCCATCCTGTAAAACAAGGACACACATCAGTAACACACAGTGTGACACAGGGACACATCAGTAACACACAGTGTGACACGGGGACAAATCAGTAACACACAGTGTGACACAGGGACACACATCAGTAACACACAGTGTGACACGGGGACACACATCAGTAACACACAGTGTGACACAGGGACACATCAGTAACACACAGTGTGACACCGGGACACACATCAGTAACACACAGTGTGACACAGGGACACATCACTAACACACAGTGTGACACAGGACACATCAGTAACACACAGTGTGACACAGGGACACATCAGTAACACACAGTGTGACACAGGGACACATCAGTAACACACAGTGTGACACAGGGACACACATCAGTAACACACAGTGTGAGACAGGACACATCAGTAACACACAGTGTGACACAGGGACACATCAGTAACACACAGTGTGACACAGGGACACATCAGTAACACACAGTGTGACACAGGGACACATCAGTAACACACAGTGTGACACCGGGACACACATCAGTAACACACAGTGTGACACAGGGACACATCACTAACACACAGTGTGACACAGGACACATCAGTAACACACAGTGTGACACAGGGACACATCAGTAACACACAGTGTGACACAGGGACAAATCAGTAACACACAGTGTGACACAGGGACACATCAGTAACACACACTGTGACACAGGGACACATCAGTAACACACAGTGTGACACAGGGACACATCAGTAACACACAGTGTGACACAGGGACACATCAGTAACACACAGTGGGACACAGGGACACATCAGTAACACACAGTGGGACACAGGGACACATCAGTAACACACAGTGTGACACAGGGACAAATCAGTAACACACAGTGTGACACAGGGACACATCAGTAACACACACTGTGACACAGGGACACATCAGTAACACACAGTGTGACACAGGGACACATCAGTAACACAGTGTGACACAGGACACATCAGTAACACACAGTGTGACACAGGGACACATCAGTAACACACAGCATGACCTGCTAGTCATGTGTATATGGTACAGCTGTTACATATGTTACTGAGTGCTATGGTACAGTACCTGAGTACATGTGAGTGACCTGCTAGTCATGTGTATATGGTACAGCTGTTACATATGTTACTGAGTGCTATGGTACAGTACCTGAGTACATGTGAGTGACCTGCTAGTCATGTGTATATGGTACAGCTGTTACATATGTTACTGAGTGCTATGGTACAGTACCTGAGTACATGTGAGTGACCTGCTAGTCATGTGTATATGGTACAGCTGTTACATATGTTACTGAGTGCTATGGTACAGTACCTGAGTACATGTGAGTGACCTGCTAGTCATGTGTATATGGTACAGCTGTTACATATGTTACTGAGTGCTATGGTACAGTACCTGAGTACATGTGAGTGACCTGCTAGTCATGTGTATATGGTACAGCTGTTACATATGTTACTGAGCGCTATGGTACAGTACCTGAGTACATGTGAGTGACCTGCTACTCATGTGTATATGGTACAGCTGTTACATATGTTACTGAGTGCTATGGTACAGTACCTGAGTACATGTGAGTGACCTGCTAGTCATGTGTATATGGTACAGCTGTTACATGTGTTACTGAGCGCTATGGTACAGTACCTGAGTACATGTGAGTGACCTGCTAGTCATGTGTATATGGTACAGCTGTTACATATGTTACTGAGTGCTATGGTACAGTACCTGAGTACATGTGAGTGACCTGCTACTCATGTGTATATGGTACAGCTGTTACATATGTTACTGAGCGCTATGGTACAGTACCTGAGTACAAGTGAGTGACCTGCTAGTCATGTGTATATGGTACAGCTGTTACATATGTTACTGAGTGCTATGGTACAGTACCTGAGTACATGTGAGTGACCTGCTACTCATGTGTATATGGTACAGCTGTTACATGTGTTACTGAGTGCTATGGTACAGTACCTGAGTACATGTGAGTGACCTGCTAGTCATGTGTCTATGGTACAGCTGTTACATATGTTACTGAGCGCTATGGTACAGTACCTGAGTACATGTGAGTGACCTGCTAGTCATGTGTATATGGTACAGCTGTTACATATGTTACTGAGTGCTATGGTACAGTACCTGAGTACATGTGAGTGACCTGCTAGTCATGTGTATATGGTACAGCTGTTACATGTGTTACTGAGCGCTATGGTACAGTACCTGAGTACATGTGAGTGACCTGCTACTCATGTGTATATGGTACAGCTGTTACATGTGTTACTGAGCGCTATGGTACAGTACCTGAGTACATGTGAGTGACCTGCTAGTCATGTGTATATGGTACAGCTGTTACATATGTTACTGAGTGCTATGGTACAATACCTGAGTACATGTGAGTGACCTGCTACTCATGTGTATATGGTACAGCTGTTACATATGTTACTGAGCGCTATGGTACAGTACCTGAGTACATGTGAGTGACCTGCTAGTCATGTGTATATGGTACAGCTGTTACATATGTTACTGAGCGCTATGGTACAGTGCCTGAGTACATGTGAGTGACCTGCTAGTCATGTGTATATGGTACAGCTGTTACATATGTTACTGAGTGCTATGGTACAATACCTGAGTACAAGTGAGTGACCTGCTACTCATGTGTATATGGTACAGCTGTTACATGTGTTACTGAGCGCTATGGTACAGTACCTGAGTACATGTGAGTGACCTGCTAGTCATGTGTATATGGTACAGCTGTTACATATGTTACTGAGTGCTATGGTACAGTACCTGAGTACATGTGAGTGACCTGCTACTCATGTGTATATGGTACAGCTGTTACATGTGTTACTGAGTGCTATGGTACAGTACCTGAGTACATGTGAGTGACCTGCTAGTCATGTGTATTATGGTACAGCTGTTACATGTGTTACTGAGCGCTATGGTACAGTGCCTGAGTACATGTGAGTGACCTGCTACTCATGTGTATATGGTACAGCTGTTACATGTGTTACTGAGCGCTATGGTACAGTGCCTGAGTACATGTGAGTGACCTGCTACTCATGTGTATATGGTACAGCTGTTACATGTGTTACTGAGCGCTATGGTACAGTACCTGAGTACATGTGAGTGACCTGCTAGTCATGTGTATATGGTACAGCTGTTACATATGTTACTGAGCGCTATGGTACAGTACCTGAGTACATGTGAGTGACCTGCTAGTCATGTGTATATGGTACAGCTGTTACATGTGTTACTGAGCGCTATGGTACAGTACCTGAGTACAAGTGAGTGACCTGCTAGTCATGTGTATATGGTACAGCTGTTACATATGTTACTGAGTGCTATGGTACAGTACCTGAGTACATGTGAGTGACCTGCTACTCATGTGTATATGGTACAGCTGTTACATATGTTACTGAGTGCTATGGTACAGTACCTGAGTACATGTGAGTGACCTGCTAGTCATGTGTATATGGTACAGCTGTTACATATGTTACTGAGTGCTATGGTACAATACCTGAGTACATGTGAGTGACCTGCTAGTCATGTGTATATGGTACAGCTGTTACATATGTTACTGAGTGCTATGGTACAGTACCTGAGTACAAGTGAGTGACCTGCTACTCATGTGTATATGGTACAGCTGTTACATATGTTACTGAGTGCTATGGTACAGTACCTGAGTACATGTGAGTGACCTGCTAGTCATGTGTATATGGTACAGCTGTTACATATGTTACTGAGCGCTATGGTACAGTACCTGAGTACATGTGAGTGACCTGCTAGTCATGTGTATATGGTACAGCTGTTACATATGTTACTGAGTGCTATGGTACAGTACCTGAGTACATGTGAGTGACCTGCTAGTCATGTGTATATGGTACAGCTGTTACATATGTTACTGAGTGCTATGGTACAGTACCTGAGTACATGTGAGTGACCTGCTAGTCATGTGTATATGGTACAGCTGTTACATATGTTACTGAGTGCTATGGTACAGTACCTGAGTACATGTGAGTGACCTGCTAGTCATGTGTATATGGTACAGCTGTTACATATGTTACTGAGTGCTATGGTACAGTACCTGAGTACATGTGAGTGACCTGCTAGTCATGTGTATATGGTACAGCTGTTACATGTGTTACTGAGCGCTATGGTACAGTACCTGAGTACATGTGAGTGACCTGCTAGTCATGTGTATATGGTACAGCTGTTACATATGTTACTGAGTGCTATGGTACAGTACCTGAGTACATGTGAGTGACCTGCTAGTCATGTGTATATGGTACAGCTGTTACATATGTTACTGAGCGCTATGGTACAGTGCCTGAGTACATGTGAGTGACCTGCTAGTCATGTGTATATGGTACAGCTGTTACATGTGTTACTGAGCGCTATGGTACAGTACCTGAGTACATGTGAGTGACCTGCTAGTCATGTGTATATGGTACAGCTGTTACATGTGTTACTGAGTGCTATGGTACAGTACCTGAGTACATGTGAGTGACCTGCTAGTCATGTGTATATGGTACAGCTGTTACATATGTTACTGAGTGCTATGGTACAGTACCTGAGTACATGTGAGTGACCTGCTAGTCATGTGTATATGGTACAGCTGTTACATATGTTACTGAGCGCTATGGTACAATACCTGAGTACATGTGAGTGACCTGCTAGTCATGTGTATATGGTACAGCTGTTACATATGTTACTGAGTGCTATGGTACAGTACCTGAGTACAAGTGAGTGACCTGCTACTCATGTGTATATGGTACAGCTGTTACATGTGTTACTGAGCGCTATGGTACAGTACCTGAGTACATGTGAGTGACCTGCTAGTCATGTGTATATGGTACAGCTGTTACATATGTTACTGAGTGCTATGGTACAATACCTGAGTACATGTGAGTGACCTGCTAGTCATGTGTATATGGTACAGCTGTTACATGTGTTACTGAGCGCTATGGTACAGTACCTGAGTACATGTGAGTGACCTGCTAGTCATGTGTATATGGTACAGCTGTTACATGTGTTACTGAGCGCTATGGTACAGTACCTGAGTACATGTGAGTGACCTGCTAGTCATGTGTCTATGGTACAGCTGTTACATGTGTTACTGAGCGCTATGGTACAGTACCTGAGTACAAGTGAGTGACCTGCTAGTCATGTGTATATGGTACAGCTGTTACATGTGTTACTGAGCGCTATGGTACAGTACCTGAGTACAAGTGAGTGACCTGCTACTCATGTGTATATGGTACAGCTGTTACATGTGTTACTGAGCGCTATGGTACAGTACCTGAGTACAAGTGAGTGACCTGCTACTCATGTGTATATGGTACAGCTGTTACATGTGTTACTGAGCGCTATGGTACAGTGCCTGAGTACATGTGAGTGACCTGCTAGTCATGTGTATATGGTACAGCTGTTACATGTGTTACTGAGCGCTATGGTACAGTACCTGAGTACATGTGAGTGACCTGCTAGTCATGTGTATATGGTACAGCTGTTACATGTGTTACTGAGCGCTATGGTACAGTACCTGAGTACAAGTGAGTGACCTGCTACTCATGTGTATATGGTACAGCTGTTACATGTGTTACAGAGTGCTATGGTACAGTACCTGAGAACATGTGAGTGACCTGCTACTCATGTGTATATGGTACAGCTGTTACATGTGTTACTGAGCGCTATGGTACAGTGCCTGAGTACATGTGAGTGACCTGCTAGTCATGTATATATGGTACAGCTGTTACATGTGTTACTGAGTGCTATGGTACAGTACCTGAGAACATGTGAGTGACCTGCTACTCATGTGTATATGGTACAGCTGTTACATGTGTTACTGAGCGCTATGGTACAGTGCCTGAGTACATGTGAGTGACCTGCTAGTCATGTATATATGGTACAGCTGTTACATGTGTTACTGAGCGCTATGGTACAGTACCGGAGTACATGTGAGTGACCTGCTAGTCATGTGTCTATGGTACAGCTGTTACCTGTGTTATGGTATAACCCGGATATCGAGGGTTAATACCAGATGAAAGATGCCCTTAATAAGGGAATAGAAACACACGAACCCCCCAAACACGAGACCAAGCTCTGTCTTGAGGGTAAAACAGGAATATCTTTATTGAGGGCTACATGCCTGGTATTTAAGCAGGTCTCCCACCTGGTACCAGTAATCCCCTCCTCTCTATCCTGGAGATAATTGGGAAGAAATCCAATTATCTCCATGGCTAGAGGAAAAACGCCCTTTTACAGGATACAATAAAAATACATTACATAAATGTTACGGTACCAACAGTGTACCAAGGGTTAACACCAGATGAACAATGTTCTGAATAGGGAATAAGCAATTCACAACCCAGCCAGTTTTCAGGTTTAAAACAGAATGACATTTATTGAAAGGCTATGCCTAGTATTTATGCAGGTCTGACCCCCCAGATGGGGGGTTGAAAGAATGTTGTACATTAGATGGAGGGACCACACCCTTTGACATGATACAATAGAATACCTTGCTCAAGCTGATAACAACTTAAACACAAGACACACACTTGGCTTTTCTTATCACTAGGCGTCTGCTCTTTAGAGGTGATTAAACAATGGAATGTTTATCACTAACTTTAATGACAGTACACAATAGCTGAGGCTAGTAACCTTGTCTTTAGAATTTAGCTTCTTAAAGCTGAACACAGTTAACTCCTTCAGTCCTGACAGAAGGGTCTGTCACATAGCTCCCCCCTTGTGGAACACTCCGGCAGACCCGGTTTGACCCTTTGGTGGGTCAACCTGGGGATGACCGGACTAGGAGGTGGTAGGCATGGCAGTTTGCCGGGGCAATCCATCTGTACTCCCGTTATGAGAGAGAATCCCTGTCCGTATAAATAAGGGTTCAACCTCCTCAGTGCCCCGACTAGGGCTAAACAGTCCTTCAAAATATTATCGGCTTCTTTACGTGGTTTTTGTACCTGCTCTTTATAGGTATCCACAATCCCTTCATACTGACATAGGGTGCCCTTGAGTTGCTGCACCTCACTATGAGCCAGCGTCAGCTTCTCCTCCAGTGTCACTAAGTTTGTCTTTAATGTTTCATGTTCCACTCTCAAGCTGGTGTTTTCTGCAGTCTGTCGGTGCAGCTTGTCTAGCAGAGATTCCTGGTCTAAACGTGCTTTTGCCTCTGCACTCCTCTTCTCTCCCGCTAGCACTGTTACATGATTATTTAACGTGACCATTTCACCCTCTACGTGGCTCTTCTCCTTCATCAGCGCATTGTAACGGGACTTCCACGTATCAATAGCGGATAGAGATTTACTGAGCTCAGTGTCCTGGGGCTTAGCAGCAGGTGGGTCAGTCTCTGCTGCACGGATCTGGGCACGGGTAGTCACAGGGTTAACATCAGTGGGACCCATGGGAGCATAGGCAGAAACAAGGGGGGCCAAGTCATTTCCAAGGAGAACATCAGCAGGTAAGTCCTTCTTGACCCCCACATTCACAGGTCTAGCGCCCACTCCCCAATCCAAATGTACCCGGGCAACAGGTAGGTGGAACACAGTGCCCCTGCTACCCTCACAGCCACAGTGTCTCCAGTGTGCTGTTTCTCAGACACCAAGTTCTTTTGAAGCAAGGTCATGGTAGCACCAGTATCCCGTAGACCACTGACCTCCTTCCCATTCACTTTAACCAGTTGCCGGTTATTCCGGTGGGCAGCTTGCACGGGGTCTGCTTCATGTAGGCTGCCCCAGCATTCTTGTGCCTCTACGTAGCGGGCCGCAGGCTGAGGGTTACGTGGGATTCCACCGGCGGGTCTTCTCCAGGACTGTGCTTGGTTCGCTGCGTTTAGGGGACACTCGGGTCTTTTGTGCCCTAGTTGCTTACATCCAATGCACCGAATAGGTTGTGAGTAGCCCCGCGAATTGAACCGGGCTCTCTGAGGGTAGTTCGTGGCCGGAGGCCGTGTGGTATAGCGGTGCGCCGGGGGTTGGTAACTGGCAGCTGCTGGGGTGACTGGGGGTCTGTACTCCACTCTAGCAGGGGGCTTAGTGGTAGCAGTGTCCAGTTTGCGGGCATCCGTATACTCATCTGCCAAGCGAGCCGCTTCATGCAGGGTGGAGGGTTTACGGTCCCGAACCCACTCTCGAACTCCTGCGGGTAACTTGTCGAAGCAATGTTCCAACAGGAATAGCTGAAGCACCTCTTCCCCAGATACGGCTTAGCACCCTGCTATCCAGTGAGCTGCTGTGCGGTGCACCTTACATGCCCACTCAAGGTAGGAATCTCCAGCTACTTTAACAGTGTCTCTGAACTGCCTCCGGTATGCCTCCGGTGTAACCGCATACCTGGAGAGCAGAGCCTCTTTTACAGTATTATAATCCCCGACTTCCTCATCTGGAATGGCCCGAAAAGCCTCACTGGCCCGGCCGGATAATTTTCCGGATAATATCGTGACCCAGTCCTCTGCGGGTACCTTGTGTAGTGCACATTGCCTCTCAAAATCCGCAAGGTACCCATCAATCTCTCCTTCTGTTTCCAGGAAGTTTTTAAAAGCTGCAAAATTTACTTTTCTCTTTTCCACTGGGGTTGTTGTGACTTGGGCTGCTGCAGCGCCGCTTTGGCGAAGTAGGTTGGCCTCCACAGCGGCTATGACCCGGTCGATAATTTCGGCAGATGGGTTGGGGCCATAATATGCCAGTCTTATTTTAACCGCCCGATCAAAGCTTGCTTCTTCAGGGGTTCTGTCTGATATGCTGGGCCCATTGGTTCCTTCTGTCCCTGGTACTCTTTCCATCTTAGTCAGTATTGTAATAATCCCCCTCTTCCTGAGGTTACTGGCTTGTGTAGTTGCTCTTCTGGGCGATAAGGTTCATTCCGTCGCTTGCCACCAATTGTTACGGTACCAACAGTGTACCAAGGGTTAACACCAGATGAACAATGGTCTGCTCTCTAGAGGTGATTAAACAATGGAATGTTTATCACTAACTTTAATGACAGTACACAATAGCTGAGGCTAGTAACCTTGTCTTTAGAATTTAGATTCTTAAAGCTGAACACAGTTAACTCCTTCAGTCCTGACAGAAGGGTCTGTCACAATAAACAATTAAACAATCAAACACAAGAAAACAATGGATTCCTTTCTGGCACCTAGCAGTCTGGACTCTGGAGGGGATTACACAAGGTGAAAGCGTATCATCTAAACCTAATTACAGTAAACAATAGCTGATGTCAGGAAACCTGTATCAGGAAATAGTTTCTCAAAAGCTGAACAAGGAGAGAGCTAACCCCTTTAGTACTGTTGGATTCACACCCTGTACCTATAATGGGCACAGGGTGACTTAAACATAATGCCAGAATCCATAATCTGTAGGGAGGTTGGCAGTATCAGCAGTGTTCGGGAGATTAAAAAAAGAATAAATGAACGGGGAAGTATGGACAGAAAATCATACGAATCCACACAAATTAACCAGGAGAGCCACATAGTTCCAGGACAGAGGGGTCTATCACACGGCTCCCTCCTTGTGGGACACTCCGGCAGACCCGGCTTGACCCTTTGGCGGGTCAACTTGGGGATGACCGGACTAGGAGGTGGTAGGAATGTCAGTTTGCCGGGACAATCCATCTGCATTCCTATTCTGCTTACCGGGCCGGTAGCTGATGGTGTAGTTATAGGGTTGGAGGGCTAAACTCCACCGCAGCAATCTACCATTGTCTCCTGAGACCCGGTTAAGCCAGACTAAGGGATTGTGGTCCGTTATGAGAGAGAATTCCTGTCCGTATAAATAAGGTGTGGCAAACCTAGCCACTTCTGGACTATAACGTAAGAAAGGTTGTCTGTGACAGACCCTTCGGTCAGGACTGAAAGTGTTAACTTTATTTTCTAACCACAAGTGGCTGGCTCCAGCTACAATCTAATTAATGCTTAGCATTCTATTGTTTGATCACCCCCAGAGAGAAACGCCTAAGTGATAAGGAGAGTCAAGAGTGTCCTGTGGTTGAAGTGTTTAAGTAATATAATCCTATTGTATCATGTCAAGGGCGCTTCTCCCTTTTATCTAATGTACAACATTCTTTCCACCCCCATCTGGGGGGGGGGGTCAAAAACCTGTATAAATCTGTATGCTGCCTTCAAATAAAGTGTCATTCTGTTTAAAACCTGAAAACTGGCTGGGTTGTGAACTGCTGATTCCCTATGCAGGACATTGTTCCCTGGTGTTAACCCTTGGTATCCGGTTGGTACCGTTACAATTGGTGGCAAGCGACGGAATGAACCTTATCGCCCAGAAGAGCAACTACACAAGCCAGTAACCTCAGGAAGAGGGGGATTACTACAATACTGACTAAGATGGAAGGAGTACCAGGGACCGAAGTGAATGGAGATGGATTATTCTAAGCTAAAGAGACAAACGTAAAAGGAACTGCTAGAAGCCAGGGGAAAGATAGGCAGCAGCAAACCCAAGGCTATATTAATTGCTGAGCTGATGGAGGGAGACAGAGCTCGCAGCGCTACGCCTCCAGCAGCCATGGAGGAGACCCTATACCAGAGGGAAATGAGGACCAGGCTGGAATTTTTACCCCAACCTGTACCACGGGATATGCTATCCATGGTAATGGCAGATGTGCAGGAGTACGTGATGGCACACAGTCCGCGGAATGCATCCTCCCGAGCAGAATCCATTTTGGACGCACTCAGCAACCCAGTAAGACCCAAAATCCCATACCATGCATTTAAAATGTTTTGTGAGGAGAAGGATGAGATTGATGGGTATTTACAGGATTTTGAGAGACTGTGCGAGTTACATGATTTGGAGCAGTCCGTATGGGTGCCGGTGCTAGCAGGCAAGCTAGCCGGTAGGGCAGCGGAAGCGTATCGCGCTGTACCCAGGGAGGACAGCAAGGATTACGCTAAAGTGAAGAGAGCGATCTTGGAAAGATATGCCATTACCTCAGAGGCATACCGGCGCAAGTTTAGAGGCCTGCGCAAGCCAGAGGGAGATTCCCATGCAGAGTGGGCCCACAAGCTGGATCAAGCATCTCAGGGGTGGATACAGGCCAGCCAAGCTACCACCATGGAAGAATTGCGACAACTGATGCTGTTGGAGCAATTCTTTAACGGCTTGTCCCCAGAAGCCCAAGAATGGGTGAGAGATCGAAAACCCCTCACCTTAACCGAAGCAGCCAGATTAGCAGACCAGCATTTTGATGCCAGGAGGCACCATGGACTACAGCCTAACAACGGACGGGCTAATATACAATGCCACACCTGCAAGCAGTGGGGACATATGGCACGTGAGTGCACCCAAAATCGGAGCAGACAAGCTTGGAACCAGGTCAGACAGAACCTGGCCCCAAGGGCGGCTGCTCACCATTACCAAACGGAGCCAGCCGCTCATGAGGTGTTGAGCACCCAAGCCGAGGAACCCCTGGGAATTCTGCATGAGGTGATGTCGGTCCAGGGACTTCGGGATTCGGGAGCTACTTTAACCCTGATAGCTCCCCATTTGGTGCCGGATACAGCACCCACTGGCGGATCCGTGGCAGTACGAGGGGCAGGGGGAGCAGTATACCGATTGCCCACTGCTAGAGTGGAGTACAGACCCCCAGTCACCCCAGCAGCTGCCAGTTACCAACCCCCGGCGCACCGCTATACCACACGGCCTCCGGCCACGAACTACCCTCAGAGAGCCCTGTTCAATTCGCGGGGCTACTCACAACCTATTCGGTGCTTTGGATGCAAGCAACTAGGGCACAAAAGACCAGAGTGTCCCCTAAATGCAGCGAATCAAGCACAGTCCTGGAGAAGACCCGCTGGCGGAATCCCACATAATCCTCAGCCTGTGGCCCGCTACGTAGAGGCGCCAGAATGCTGGGGCAGCCTACATGAAGCAGACCCCGTGCAAGCTGCCCACCAGAATAACCGGCAACGGGTTAAAGTGAATGGGAAGGAGGTCAGTTGTCTACGGGATACTGGTGCTACCATGACCTTGCTTCAAGAGAACTTGGTGCCTGAGAAACAGCACACTGGAGACACTGTGGCTGTGAGGGTAGCAGGGGGCACTGTGTTCCGCCTACCTGTTGCCAGGGTACATTTGGATTGGGGAGTGGGCGCTAGACTTGTGAATGTGGGGGTCAAGAAGGACTTACCTGCTGATGTTCTCCTTGGAAATGACTTGGCCCCCCTTGTTTCTGCCTATGCTCCCATGGATCCCGCTAATGTTAACCCTGTGACTACCCAAGCCCAGTCCCTCCGGGAAGAGACGCTTCCATGTTTGGGGTGGGGGCAGTACTGAGCCAAGTTGGAGCAGATGGCGGAGAACACCCCGTAGCTTACTTGAGCCGAAAGTTGTTGCCCCGGACATCCCCAAGCCGATCCGTTGGGATCAGACTGTGTATGCCGGCTTGGTTCTGGGGGAGCATTGTGGCAAACCTAGCCACTTCTGGACTATAACGTAAGAAAGGTTGTCTGTGACAGACCCTTCGGTCAGGACTGAAAGTGTTAACTTTATTTTCTAACCACAAGTGGCTGGCTCCAGCTACAATCTAATTAATGCTTAGCATTCTATTGTTTGATCACCCCCAGAGAGAAACGCCTAAGTGATAAGGAGAGTCAAGAGTGTCCTGTGGTTGAAGTGTTTAAGTAATATAATCCTATTGTATCATGTCAAGGGCGCTTCTCCCTTTTATCTAATGTACAACATTCTTTCCACCCCCATCTGGGGGGGGGGGGGGTCAAAAACCTGTATAAATCTGTATGCTGCCTTCAAATAAAGTGTCATTCTGTTTAAAACCTGAAAACTGGCTGGGTTGTGAACTGCTGATTCCCTATGCAGGACATTGTTCCCTGGTGTTAACCCTTGGTATCCGGTTGGTACCGTTACATAAGGGCTCAACTTCTTCAGTGCCCAGACCAGGGCTAAACATTCCTTCTAAAAACGAATTAATTACACTGATTGCAGAGAACTGCAACCAGGTAATTGACCACTGCTGCCCTATCTCAACGGATAGCTAAATGAGTGCAGCAACCAAAACTGAAGGAGTTATCTCTAAAAATATTTTTAATGGATTAAAATGATCCCTATAGATAAAAGTCACACATAAAAATGTAATACATAAACATATACAGTAAACAAATAAAATATATCACAATAAAACAACAAATAGATTTAAATGGAGAACAAATGCACAGTCTCTTTGATAGAAATCGTCCGTTGGTTAAAAGTCTTTTTGTATGCCAGTTGATATGTTAAAAAGCAGAAAGGGCGTCAAGCAAGCTCCTGATGGGTTAATAGCCAGCAAAAATGCTAACGCCTAGATTTAGAGTTCTGCGGCCAAAGGGGTGCGTTAGCTACGCGTGCTTTTTTCTGGCCGCACCTTTTAAATACCGCTGGTATTGAGAGTTCACAGAATGGCTGTGTTAGGCTCCAAAAAAGGAGCGTAGAGCATATTTACCGCAACTTCAACTCTCGATACCAGCGGTGCTTACGGACGCGGCCAGCTTCAAAAACGTGCTCGTGCACGATTCCCCCATAGAAAACAATGGGTCTGTTTGAGCTGAAAAAAAACCTAACACCTGCAAAAAAGCCACGTTCAGCTCCTAACGCAGCCCCATTGTTTGCTATGGGGAAACACTTCCTACGTCTGCACCTAACACCCTAACATGAACCCCGAGTCTAAACACCCCTAACCTTACACTTATTAACCCCTATTCTGCCGCCCCCGCTATCGCTGACACCTGCATATTATTATTAACCCCTAATCTGCCGCTCCGTAAACCGCTGCTACCTACATTATACCTATGTACCCCTAATCTGCTGCCTCTAACACCGCCGACCCCTATATTATATTTATTAACCCCTAATCTGCCCCCCACAACGTCACCTCCACCTGCCTACACTTATTAACCCCTAATCTGCCGAGCGGACCGCACCGCTATTATAATAAAGTTATTAACCCCTAATCCGCCTCACTCCCGCCTCAATAACCCTATAATAAATAGTATTAACCCCTAATCTGCCCTCCCTAACATCGCCGACACCTAACTTCAAACATTAACCCCTAATCTGCTGACCGGAGCTCACCGCTATTCTAATAAATGTATAAACCCCTAAAGCTGAGTCTAACCCTAACACTAACACCCCCCTAAATTAAATATAATTTAAATCTAACGAAATAAATTAACTCTTATTAAATAAATTATTCCTATTTAAAGCTAAATACTTACCTGTAAAATAAACCCTAATATAGCTACAATATAAATTATAATTATATTGTAGCTATTTTAGGATTAATATTTATTTTACAGGCAACTTTGTAATAATTTTAACTAGGTACAATAGCTATTAAATAGTTAAGAACTATTTAATAGCTAAAATAGTTAAAATAATTACAAATTTACCTGCAAAATAAATCCTAACCTAAGTTACAATTAAACCTAACACTACACTATCAATAAATTAAATAAAATACCTACAATTACCTACAATTAAACCTAACACTACACTATTAATAAATGAATTAAATACAATACCTACAAATAACTACAATTAAATAAACTAACTAAAGTACAAAAAATAAAAAAGAACTAAGTTACAAAAAATAAAAAAATATTTACAAACATTAGAAAAATATTACAACAATTTTAAACTAATTACACCTACTCTAAGCCCCCTAATAAAATAACAAAGCCCCCCAAAATAAAAAAATGCCCTACCCTATTCTAAATTAAAAAAGTTCAAAGCTCTTTTACCTTACCAGCCCTGAACAGGGCCCTTTGCGGGGCATGCCCCAAGAAATTCAGCTCTTTTGCATGTAAAAAAACACATACAATACCCCCCCCCAACATTACAACCCACCACCCACATACCCCTAATCTAACCCAAACCCCCCTTAAATAAACCTAACACTAAGCCCCTGAAGATCTTCCTACCTTATCTTCACCTCACCGGGTATCACCGATCGGTCCTGGCTCCAAAATCTTCATCCAACCCAAGCGGGGGCTGGCGATCCATAATCCTGCGGCTGAAGAGGTCCAGAAGAGGCTCCAAAGTCTTCATCCTATCCGGGAAGAAGAGGCGATCCAGACCGGCAACCATCTTGATCCAAGCGGCATCTTCTATCTTCATCCGATGAGGAACGGCTCCATCGTGAAGACCTCCAGCGCGGACCAATCTTCTTCTGACGACGTCCAACTGAAGAATGACGGTTCCTTTAAGGGACGTCATCCAAGATGGCATCCTTCGAATTCCGATTGGCTGATAGGATTCTAGGATTCTATCGGAATTAAGGTAGGAAAATTCTGATTGGCTGATGGAATCAGCCAATCAGAATCAAGTTCAATCCGATTGGCCGATCCGATCAGCCAATCAGATTGAGCTCGCATTCTATTGGCTGATCGGATGTTAGGGAGGGCAGATTAGGGGTTAATACTATTTATTATAGGGTTATTGAGGTGGGAGTGAGGCGGATTAGGGGTTAATAACTTTATTATAGTAGCGGTGAGATCCGCTCGGCAGATTAGGGGTTAATAAGTGTAGGCAGGTGGAGGCGACGTTGAGGGGGGCAGATTAGGGGTTAATAAATATAATATAGGGGTCGGCGGTGTTAGGGGCAGCAGATTAGGGGTACATAGCTATAATGTAGGTGGCGGCGCTTTGCAGTCGGCAGATTAGGGGTTAATTATTGTAGGTAGCTGGCGGCGACGTTGTGGGGGGCAGATTAGGGGTTAATAAATATAATATAGGGGTCGGCGGTGTTAGGGGCAGCAGATTAGGGGTACATAAGCATAACGTAGGTGGCGGTCAGCAGATAAGGGGTTAAAAAAAATTAATAGAGTGGCGGCGATGTGGGGGGGCCTCGGTTTAGGGGTACATAGGTAGTTTATGGGTGTTAGTGTACTTTAGAGCACAGTAGTTAAGAGCCTTATAAACCGGCGTTAGCCCAGAAAGCTCTTAACTAGTGACTTTTTTCTGCGGCTGGAGTTTTGTCGTTAGATTTCTAACGCTCACTTCAGCCACGACTCTAAATACCGGAGTTAGAAAGATCCCATTGAAAAGATAGGATACGCAATTGACGTAAGGGGATCTGCGGTATGGAAAAGTTGCGGCTGGTGAGCGTTAGACCCTTTCCTGACTGACTCCAAATACCGGCGGTAGCCTAAAACCAGCGTTAGGAGCCTCTAACGCTGGTTTTGACGGCTACCGCCAAACTCTAAATCTAGGCCTAAGTGATAGGGCGAGAAGAAGGATATACAAAATCCTTTAAACAATTTGAAGATACAAAAAACATAAGGTGCACACTTTTACTTAGACCAGATGTTGATGAACTGTCACAGGGGGCTCCTCTCAAGGGCAAGCCGCTTGTATTTTCACAGCGTGTCCCAGGGGTTTTACAGCAAACAGAGGTCCGTTATGTCTGCGCTGTATTATCCAGCCTCCAGAATGCTCAGCCCGCCAGACGGAACTTCAAAACTGCAAGGCGCTCCTTTACGCCAAAACAGAGACTTCAGGCTACGGAAGCGCAAAAAGACCAAAGTACTAAGCAACGCGTTTCGGCTGATTCACAGCCTTTCTCAAGCTCAATACTGATGGTAACATTCCTCCAACCTTTATACGCTTTCACTTAAAGGGATATTTTCATCGGAAAGTGCATAGTTGCACAAAAAAAGATACTTACAACTCTACACCTTCTGGTATTCATGCGGTACATTGGCAATTTGAAAATTCATATACAGTTATAAATTAATATGTAAATAGAATTCATATATGAACAGAAACATATAATGTTAACTTAACACCTTATGGCTATGTAAAACAGGTGATTTCATCTTTACTTATTAAAACTATTCTTATAATTCATATGCAAAAAAGGTCAATATTTTCATAATCTCCTATTTACATCTTATACCAATTGACTATTATAATATCCCTAAAACCTCAATCCTGTATGCCTATTTAATTCATATTAATAACGTGGGGACTTGATTTTACTTTAAAATCACAATTATTAGATACACCTAAAAACTTGATACTATATAGTAAATACAATTAATCCTATTATACCGGTTTAATAACCTCATATATAAACTAGAAGAATAATTAAATAACCTATATTAAAATTAAAAACGAATACTTGGGGCCCTATACCAAAATGCTAATAAGTTATTTATAAAAAACTAGACGTTTTGGTGATGGGCAAATATAAACAATCTTCCAAGAGTTGACTCCTATATGGGATACACAGGTTTTGACTTAGCAATGGGTTAAGTTTTAAGCAAAAAGAAGAAGACTCACAATCCTACTGGTGTTCACTCCTATATGGGGTACAACAAATGTGGCAAGTTAATGAGTAAAAAACTAATGATATGCATAAATAATTTAAAATTTAAAATGGTCCTACAAATATGAGCGGTGTTTTAACTTATGGCCTATCATTGGGTCCATCCAGACTTATTTTGGGAATAAAAATGTGTTCAAATTTACAACATATAGAATCCAAAAAAAATTGAATTCTAAAATTTATAAAAATTGGAATTTGAAATTTAAAATATAAAAATCATTTTTATATTTTATTTCAGATAACAATTTAGGTCTAATTCTAAATTCAGACCTTGGGGTGTAAGAGAGCCCATCTGGAAAATCCACTTTCCTTCCCTTTTCAGGATTTCATTATGCAAATCTCCTCCTCTCCAGTGTTTAGAGACTTTGTCAATACCTATATATTTAAAATGTTTGAGATTTGCATTATTGCATATCGCAAAATGCTTTGGTACTGGGAGGTCCTTATAGCGGTCCTTACTATGTTGTTCTATTGATAGGATATGCTCCCTTATCCCGTCACGTAGGGGTCTTTCCGACTCTCCTATATATTGGGCCCCACAGCTACATTCTATCATATAGATCACATTTCTATCTATACATCTAATCATTTGAGAGATTTTAAACACTTCTCCTATTGAGTTGGACTTAACTTCCTTCTTTTTTAGACCATATTGGCAAGATTTACATTTATGACAAGGGAAAAAACCTTTTAGGTCCTTCCCCCAAAGGTCTTTCTTCCTTTTTTCTTGTATTTTTTTCAAATCAGAAGGTGCCAGTCTCATTTTTAAATTTTGTGCTTTCCTATAGACTATTTGAGGTCTATTGGGAATCATGGGGCCTAACTTATCATCTAATTTTAAAACACCCCAATGTTTCTTCAAAATTTTTTCTATTATATTTTTATTGCCACAATATGTTGTAATGAAGGGTATAAACATAGAGGTATCATTTGTAGTTACAGTCTTTTTATTTTTTTTGTTGTTTTTACTATTCCCTAGAATTTCATCCCTATCTTGATCTCGTACACTTTTTATGGTATCCTCCAAGGCATCAATAGGATACCCTCTCTATAGAAATTTATTTTTTAGTATTGTTAATTGGGCATCATAATCTGACAAAATACTACAATTTTTCTCATTCTCAAGAACTGTCCTTTTGGAATATTCTTTTTCCACTGAGAGTGGTGACATCTCAGTTGGTGAATGTAGTTATTCGCATCCACATGTTTAAAATGAGTTCTAGAGTTCAACTTGTTTTCCTTTACAAAAATTTCTAAATCTAAAAATTGTATATTGGTATGGCTTTTTTCCCAAGTAAACTTTAAATTTTTATCATTTGAATTCATAGATGAGATAAAATTGTCTAAACTTTCTTCATTTCCGTGCCAAATCATAAATATATCGTCTATATACCTTCTATAGGTGACCAGGTTTGCCCCCATCTGGCTGTTATCTAGGAATCTCTTTTCCCATAAGCCCATAAATAAATTAGCGTAACTGGGGGCAAACCTGGTCCCCATAGCGGTCCCTTGTTCTTGATTATAGAAAGTGTCCATAAAAGAAAAATAATTGTGCCTTAAAATAAACTCTATGCAATCTATAATAAAATTCTTTTGATCATTGGGTATCTGTTCATCTAAATCTAAAAAATGCTTAATGGCCTCCAAACCATCCTGGTGGGATATACAAGTATAAAGCAAAGTGACATCACATGTTACAAGTAAATCCCCTTCCTGCCAATCCATAACCTTAATTATATTCAATATATCTTTTGAGTCCTTTAAATAGGAAGGTAAATTTTTTACATATTGTTGCAAAAACAGGTCAATATACTCGGAGAGATTTGATGTAATTGAGTTAATCCCTGAGATGATTGGCCTCCCCGGTGGCTTTTCCAAAGATTTATGAATCTTAGGGAGGGAACCAGTATGACTGTTGAAAAATGAGATACCCTTGTAGAATTAATGAAGGAATTACAAACTAAAATGATGTCTGAGTTTAAACATAGAACAGAGTTTATATTTATAGAGAAATATTTGGAACACAAAAGGGTCCCAAGAGGACTAAGGATTAAAAAGGAGTGCTCTTTTAAAATTGAAGACATAGAATTTAAAACTAAATGGAATGATATCCTAGAAGAGGCTTCACTTAAATTAATGAAACTCATTAAAGAATACAGAGGGGAAATTTTGAAAAAATTAGAAACAGAAATATGTTCCTTAGAAGAAAAAATCAGTGAATATAAGGAGTTAGAAGAATATAAAGCAAAAGAGAAGGAGATTAAGACCCTTATGGATAAAACAAAAGAGGAGATTTTAGCAATAAAAATAAAAAAAATTGAGAGAGACCGTGAGGACTATCTAGCACATGAAAAGAAACCTGATGCAGATAAATACATATCCCACAGATGGAGATATAATGATAAAACAGAAAAGAAAGATGGTGGTGATGGGCAAATGGACAATCACTCAAAAAAATCTGAGAATCCACAGAAACCACAGTCTGATTTCTACAGACCTAATAGAATACAACAAAATAGTAGTAATAGTCAGAACTACTATTCAAAGGATTTAGAGCAAAGAGAATTCCAAAATAACAGGAATAGAATGGGATATCACTGAAAATAGGGGTCAATACCAAAATAGGGGTAATTTCAATGGAGGCAATTCCTCTGATAACTACAGTAATTGGAACCAATAAAATAACAGATGTTATAGAAGGCAAGAACCTAGGGGAAGACCTAATTACTTTAGACAATATGATGATAACCAATATCAATATGACAATAGAAGGTCTGAAATAAATAATGGGGAAGATTGGAGATATAGGCAATTTGAGAATAGAAACAATGGGTCTATTAGAAACAGAGATAATCCCCATTGGAAACAGTCTCCAGTTAAGAATTTCAATAGGACTCCAGGGTATAACCAAACTTCCAATAGATTTGGAGTATTAAGTAATCTCGAGACTGATTCTAAAATCAATTCCCCGAAGGGTCAAAAAGTTAAAGAGAAAACTAAACATCCAACTATTAAAGATACACAGATACCTTCCCCTTCCACATCTCATTTTTTAGAATTAGGCCAAAAAAAAGACACAAAACAGTTGCCGCAAAGAGAAGGGAGAAAAAGAAGGTCCTCAGAAAGAGAGGAACTAGAGGAGGATCAAGAATGGCCAAAAAAAAACAAAAAAAATCATAAATAGAGATAACAGTAAAAATAAGGGAATTTTCAACTTAAGTGGGAAAGTATTAGACAAAATACAAGAAGATGTTCTCAGCAAGGGTCTCACTTTTGCCCCTACGGCAAAGTTGGATAAATTTGGCACATACATAGATGCTCACAAATTTATTCGAAAATTGACCATCAAACATTGGTATTTAAGAAATGAACCTCAACTCAAACAGGATCAGGTAGCTCAGGATAATTTCAAACACACTAACTTAAGAGAAAAATCGCGCTTTTATCCAAGGTATGATAAAGGTCCACAAGTGCAGACGTTTGAAAAATTAATATTAAAAGATATCGAAAATATAAACAAAAGAAAAATTGATAAAGTGAAAAACAATTTAAGTAATAAACAATTGAAGGTTATACGGGAACTTGAGAAAGATGAGTGTTACGGTTGCCTCCAGGCTGGCTGGAAGTTGGACCGTACAAAAGGATGCTCCTAGCGCTCACCAAAGGAGCAGCAGCACCGTAGACTCTATAACTGCTGCGTAGCCACCATAAGTAATGCAGACTCTATGAACACCGCTGCTGGGCTGGTATCTCGCCGTCTGCTCTGCGCCCTGGACCTACGACCAGGCTACAGGAGGTGAACCTCTTCCTTCTGTAGCAATCCCTGTAGCTAAGGGAGTATGAAAAACATAGCAATCCCTGTAGTGATATAAGCTGTATCCTACAAACATGAGTCAAAGCTTCAAGTTAGAGGGTCAACATAGGTCTGATGTGCTGGAGCACACAGCCTGCTTTTATTGAGGTTACATGCAAACAGGACACTCTCAGGGGGAGGCATAAAATCCCCCATCACACATTTGATATTAGATAGAGAGACACTCCCTTTGACAGGCCACAACATTTACTTCAGCAGATAACATTACACACAATAAAACAATGCAGTCCACCTTATCAATACTAGTCTGATTAGACAATGGGAAAGTTTATCACTAAACCTAATTAGAGCTGATCCCAGCAGACTTGTATTTAGAATAGGTTTCTTGAAGCTAAACAAAATTTAACTCTTAATGGCACACAATGAAACTGAACCAAGTGGGAGAAAGCCAGGGACAAGTCATTTCACAGGTCTGGGGACATAGTCTTAAAGGGGGCATTGTTCACCAAAGTCACAATATGTCCCCAGACGGTTCCCAAAGGGCCACACACACCCAACAAAAGTCAATATACTCTCAGGGGCACAATCTTCCAGGGGCCATAGTCATGAGGAAGGAGGCTGGCAAATAGGCTTCTCCAAAATCCAGGGAAGCAGGGCAACCTTCCATTTAAAGGGCCAGTCACAAATAGCAGTTTGTAACAATGAGGATCTAATAATAAAACCTGCGGACAAAGGGGGGGGGGAAATTGTGATTTTAAAGGGAAACTGAACCCAAATATTTTCTTTCGTGATTCAGATAGAGCATGCAATTTTAAGCAACAATCTAATTTACTCCTATTATCAATTTTTCTTCATTTTCTTGCTATCTTTATTTGAAAAAGAAGGCATCTAAACTTTTTTTTGGTTCAGTACTGTGGACAGCACTTTTTTATTGGTGGATGAATTTATCCACCAATCAGCAAGGACATCTCAGGTTGTTCACCAAAAATGGGCCGGCATCTAAACTTACATTCTTGCATTTTAAATAAAAATACCAAGAGAATGAAGAAAATTTGATAATAGGAGTAAATTAGAAAGTTGCTTAAAATTTCATGCTCTATCTGAATCATGAAAGAAAAAAATTGGGTTCAGTGTCCCTTTAACTAGTACCCAATACATAGAAATGTGTCATAATATTTTAAAAGATGAAAAGACTTATAAGAAATTAAATTTTGATCCCACAGTGCAATATATGGATTCCCTGAAGGAACTTTTAGATCTAGGGTTTAAAAAAGAAATTTTAACTGAAAAAGAAAAAAACTATTTATTAATAGACCATCCAAAAATACCTCTTCTATATAGCCTCCCTAAGATTCATAAATCTTTGGAAAAGCCACCAGGGAGGCCAATCATCTAGGGATTAACTCAATTACATCAAATCTCTCCGAGTATATTGACCTGTTTTTGCAACAATATGTAAAAAATGTACCTTCCTATTTAAAGGACTCAAAAGATATATTGAATATAATTAAGGTTATGGATTGGCAGGAAGGTGATTTACTTGTAACATGTGATGTCACTTCGCTTTATACTTGTATATCCCACCAGGATGGTTTGGAGGCCATTAAGCATTTTTTAGATTTAGATGAACAGATACCCAATGATCAAAAGAATTTTATTATAGATTGCATAGAGTTTATTTTAAGGCACAATTATTTTTCTTTTATGGACACTTTCTATAATCAAGAACAAGGGACCGCTATGAGGTGTCATACAGCTGCATACTGTGTGTGTACTAGAGGGGTCATACAGCTGCATACTGTGTGTGTGTACTAGAGGGGTCATACAGCTGCATACTGTGTGTGTGTACTAGAGGTGTCATACAGCTGCATACTGTGTGTGTGTACTAGAGGTGTCATACAGCTGCATACTGTGTGTGTGTACTAGAGGTGTCATACAGCTGCATACTGTGTGTGTGTACTAGAGGTGTCATACAGCTGCATACTGTGTGTGTGTACTAGAGGTGTCATACAGCTGCATACTGTGTGTGTACTAGAGGTGTCATACAGCTGCATACTGTGTGTGTACTAGAGGTGTCATACAGCTGCATACTGTGTGTGTACTAGAGGTGTCATACAGCTGCATACTGTGTGTGTACTAGAGGTGTCATACAGCTGCATACTGTGTGTGTACTAGAGGTGTCATACAGCTGCATACTGTGTGTGTACTAGAGGTGTCATACAGCTGCATACTGTGTGTGTACTAGAGGGGTCATACAGCTGCATACTGTGTGTGTGTACTAGAGGGGTCATACAGCTGCATACTGTGTGTGTACTAGAGGTGTCATACAGCTGCATACTGTGTGTGTGTACTAGAGGTGTCATACAGCTGCATACTGTGTGTGTGTACTAGAGGTGTCATACAGTTGCTTAATGTGTGTGTACTAGAGGTGTCATACAGCTGCATACTGTGTGTGTGTACTAGAGGTGTCATACAGCTGCATACTGTGTGTGTACTAGAGGTGTCATACAGCTGCATACTGTGTGTGTGTACTAGAGGTGTGATACAGCTGCATACTGTGTGTGTACTAGAGGTGTCATACAGCTGCATACTGTGTGTGTACTAGAGGTGTCATACAGCTGCATACTGTGTGTGTGTACTAGAGGTGTGATACAGCTGCATACTGTGTGTGTACTAGAGGTGTCATACAGCTGCATACTGTGTGTGTGTACTAGAGGTGTCATACAGCTGCATACTGTGTGTGTGTACTAGAGGGGTCATACAGCTGCATACTGTGTGTGTGTACTAGAGGGGTCATACAGCTGCATACTGTGTGTGTGTACTAGAGATGTCATACAGCTGCATACTGTGTGTGTGTACTAGAGGTGTCATACAGCTGCATACTGTGTGTGTGTACTAGAGGTGTCATACAGCTGCATACTGTGTGTGTACTAGAGGTGTCATACAGCTGCATACTGTGTGTGTACTAGAGGTGTCATACAGCTGCATACTGTGTGTGTACTAGAGGTGTCATACAGCTGCATACTGTGTGTGTACTAGAGGTGTCATACAGCTGCATACTGTGTGTGTGTACTAGAGGGGTCATACAGCTGCATACTGTGTGTGTGTACTAGAGGTGTCATACAGCTGCATATTGTGTGTGTGTACTAGAGATGTCATACAGCTGCATACTGTGTGTGTACTAGAGGTGTCATACAGCTTCATACTGTGTGTGTGTACTAGAGGTGTCATACAGCTGCATACTGTGTGTGTACTAGAGGTGTCATACAGCTGCATACTGTGTGTGTACTAGAGGTGTCATACAGCTGCATACTGTGTGTGTACTAGAGGTGTCATACAGCTGCATACTGTGTGTGTGTACTAGAGGTGTCATACAGCTGCATACTGTGTGTGTACTAGAGGTGTCATACAGCTGCATACTGTGTGTGTGTACTAGAGGTGTCATACAGCTGCATACTGTGTGTGTGTACTAGAGGTGTCATACAGCTGCATACTGTGTGTGTGTAAAAGAGGTGTCATACAGCTGCATACTGTGTGTGTGTACTAGAGGTGTCATACAGCTGCATACTGTGTGTGTACTAGAGGTGTCATACAGCTGCATACTGTGTGTGTGTACTAGAGGTGTCATACAGCTGCATACTGTGTGTGTACTAGAGGTGTCATACAGCTGCATACTGTGTGTGTGTACTAGAGGTGTCATACAGCTGCATACTGTGTGTGTGTACTAGAGGTGTCATACAGCTGCATACTGTGTGTGTGTACTAGAGGTGTCATACAGCTGCATACTGTGTGTGTGTACTAGAGGTGTCATACAGCTGCATACTGTGTGTGTGTATTAGAGGTGTCATACAGCTGCATACAGTGTGTGTGTACTAGAGGTGTCATACAGCTGCATACTGTGTGTGTGTGTACTAGAGGTGTCATACAACTGCATACTGTGTGTGTACTAGAGGTGTCATACAGCTGCATACAGTGTGTGTGTACTAGAGGTGTCATACAGCTGCATACTGTGTGTGTACTAGAGGTGTCATACAGCTGCATACTGTGTGTGTACTAGAGGGGTCATACAGCTGCATACTGTGTGTGTACTAGAGGTGTCATACAGCTGCATACTGTGTGTGTGTACTAGAGGTGTCATACAGCTGCATACTGTGTGTGTACTAGAGGAGTCATACAGCTGCATACTGTGTGTGTGTACTAGAGGTGTCATACAGCTGCATACTGTGTGTGTACTAGAGGTGTCATACAGCTGCATACTGTGTGTGTGTACTAGAGGTGTCATACAGCTGCATACTGTGTGTGTGTACTAGAGGTGTCATACAGCTGCATACTGTGTGTGTGTACTAGAGGGGTCATACAGCTGCATACTGTGTGTGTGTACTAGAGGGGTCATACAGCTGCATACTGTGTGTGTACTAGAGGTGTCATACAGCTGCATACAGTGTGTGTGTACTAGAGGTGTCATACAGCTGCATACTATGTGTGTGTACTAGAGGTGTCATACAGCTGCATACTGTGTGTGTGTACTAGAGGTGTCATACAGCTGCATACTGTGTGTGTACTAGAGGTGTCATACAGCTGCATACTATGTGTGTGTACTAGAGGTGTCATACAGCTGCATACAGTGTGTGTGTACTAGAGGTGTCATACAGCTGCATACTGTGTGTGTACTAGAGGTGTCATACAGCTGCATACTGTGTGTGTACTAGAGGTGTCATACAGCTGCATACTGTGTGTGTACTAGAGGTGTCATACAGCTGCATACTGTGTGTGTGTACTAGAGGTGTCATACAGCTGCATACTGTGTGTGTACTAGAGGTGTCATACAGCTGCATACTGTGTGTGTGTACTAGAGGTGTCATACAGCTGCATACTGTGTGTGTACTAGAGGTGTCATACAGCTGCATACTGTGTGTGTGTACTAGAGGTGTCATACAGCTGCATACTATGTGTGTGTACTAGAGGTGTCATACAGCTGCATACTGTGTGTGTGTACTAGAGGTGTCATACAGCTGCATACTGTGTGTGTACTAGAGGTGTCATACAGCTGCATACAGTGTGTGTGTACTAGAGGTGTCATACAGCTGCATACTATGTGTGTGTACTAGAGGTGTCATACAGCTGCATACTGTGTGTGTACTAGAGGTGTCATACAGCTGCATACAGTGTGTGTGTACTAGAGGTGTCATACAGCTGCATACTGTGTGTGTGTACTAGAGGGGTCATACAGCTGCATACTGTGTGTGTGTACTAGAGGGGTCATACAGCTGCATACAGTGTGTGTGTACTAGAGGTGTCATACAGCTGCATACTGTGTGTGTACTAGAGGTGTCATACAGCTGCATACTGTGTGTGTGTACTAGAGGTGTCAAACAGCTGCATACTGTGTGTGTGTACTAGAGGGGTCATACCGCTGCATACTGTGTGTGTGTACTAGAGGTGTCATACAGCTGCATACTGTGTGTGTGTACTAGAGGTGTCATACAGCTGCATACTGTGTGTGTGTACTAGAGGTGTCATACTTCTGCATACTGTGTGTGTGTACTAGAGGGGTCATACAGCTGCATACTGTGTGTGTGTACTAGAGGTGTCATACAGCTGCATACTGTGTGTGTGTACTAGAGGTGTCATACAGCTGCATACTGTGTGTGTGTACTAGAGGTGTCATACAGCTGCATACTGTGTGTGTGTACTAGAGGGGTCATACAGCTGCATACTGTGTGTGTGTACTAGAGGTGTCATACAGCTGCATACTGTGTGTGTGTGTACTAGAGGTGTCATACAGCTGCATACTGTGTGTGTGTGTACTAGAGGTGTCATACAGCTGCATACTGTGTGTGTGTGTACTAGAGGTGTTGTAACGGTACCAACCGGATACCAAGGGTTAACACCAGGGAACAATGTCCTGCATAGGGAATCAGCAGTTCACAACCCAGCCAGTTTTCAGGTTTTAAACAGAATGAATTTTATTAAGGCTCATATGCCCAGTATTTATGCAGGTCTGACCCCCCCCAGAAGGGGGGTTGAAAGAATGTTGTACATTAGATGGAGGGAACACGCCCTTTTACATGATACAATAGAATACCTTGCTCAAGCTGATAACAATTTAAACACAGACACACACTTGGCTTTCCTTATCATCTAGGGTCTGCTCTCTGAGGTTGATTAAACAATGGACTGTGTATCAATAACATTAATGACAGTGCATAATAGCTGAGGCTAAAGCTGAACACAGTTAACTCTTTCAGTGCTGACAGAAGGGTCTGTCACATCTACATAGCACAATATACAGCCTATAGACAACCTTTCTTACGTTATAGTCCAGAAGTGGCTAGGTTTGCCACAATGCTCCCCCAGAACCAAGCCGGCATACACAGTCTGATCCCAACGGATCGGCTTGGGGATGTCCGGGGCAACAACTTTCGGCTCAAGTAAGCTACGGGGTGTTCTCCGCCATCTGCTCCAACTTGGCTCAGTACTGCCCCCACCCCAAACATGGAAGCGTCTCTTCCCGGAGGGACTGGGCTTGGGTAGTCACAGGGTTAACATCAGCGGGATCCATGGGAGCATAGGCAGAAACAAGGGGGGCCAAGTCATTTCCAAGGAGAACATCAGCAGGTAAGTCCTTCTTGACCCCCACATTCACAAGTCTAGCGCCCACTCCCCAATCCAAATGTACCCTGGCAACAGGTAGGCGGAACACAGTGCCCCCTGCTACCCTCACAGCCACAGTGTCTCCAGTGTGCTGTTTCTCAGGCACCAAGTTCTCTTGAAGCAAGGTCATGGTAGCACCAGTATCCCGTAGACAACTGACCTCCTTCCCATTCACTTTAACCCGTTGCCGGTTATTCCGGTGGGCAGCTTGCACGGGGTCTGCTTCATGTAGGCTGCCCCAGCATTCTGGCGCCTCTACGTAGCGGGCCACAGGCTGAGGATTATGTGGGATTCCGCCAGCGGGTCTTCTCCAGGACTGTGCTTGATTCGCTGCGTTTAGGGGACACTCTGGTCTTTTGTGCCCTAGTTGCTTACATCCAAAGCACCGAATAGGTTGTGAGTAGCCCCGCGAATTGAACCGGGCTCTCTGAGGGTAGTTCGTGGCCGGAGGCCGTGTGGTATAGCGGTGCGCCGGGGGTTGGTA
The DNA here is from genome assembly GCF_027579735.1 of Bombina bombina. NCBI lineage: Eukaryota > Metazoa > Chordata > Amphibia > Anura > Bombinatoridae > Bombina > Bombina bombina. The sequence goes on along the minus strand of NC_069504.1, from coordinate 4,650,185 downwards.
ACTGGCAGCTGCTGGGGTGACTGGGGGTCTGTACTCCACTCTAGCAGTGGGCAATCGGTATACTGCTCCCCCTGCCCCTCGTACTGCCACGGATCCGCCAGTGGGTGCTGTATCCGGCACCAAATGGGGAGCTATCAGGGTTAAAGTAGCTCCCGAATCCCGAAGTCCCCGGACCGACATCACCTCATGCAGAATTCCCAGGGGTTCCTCGGCTTGGGTGCTCAACACCTCATGAGCGGCTGGCTCCGTTTGGTAATGGTGAGCAGCCGCCCTTGGGGCCAGGTTCTGTCTGACCTGGTTCCAAGCTTGTCTGCTCCGATTTTGGGTGCACTCACGTGCCATATGTCCCCACTGCTTGCAGGTGTGGCATTGTATATTAGCCCGTCCGTTGTTAGGCTGTAGTCCATGGTGCCTCCTGGCATCAAAATGCTGGTCTGCTAATCTGGCTGCTTCGGTTAAGGTGAGGGGTTTTCGATCTCTCACCCATTCTTGGGCTTCTGGGGACAAGCCGTTAAAGAATTGCTCCAACAGCATCAGTTGTCGCAATTCTTCCATGGTGGTAGCTTGGCTGGCCTGTATCCACCCCTGAGATGCTTGATCCAGCTTGTGGGCCCACTCTGCATGGGAATCTCTTTCTGGCTTGCGCAGGCCTCTAAACTTGCGCCGGTATGCCTCTGAGGTAATGGCATATCTTTCCAAGATCGCTCTCTTCACTTTAGCGTAATCCTTGCTGTCCTCCCTGGGTACAGCGCGATACGCTTCCGCTGCCCTACCGGCTAGCTTGCCTGCTAGCACCGGCACCCATACGGACTGCTCCAAATCATGTAACTCGCACAGTCTCTCAAAATCCTGTAAATACCCATCAATCTCATCCTTCTCCTCACAAAACATTTTAAATGCATGGTATGGGATTTTGGGTCTTACTGGGTTGCTGAGTGCGTCCAAAATGGATTCTGCTCGGGAGGATGCATTCCGCGGACTGTGTGCCATCACGTACTCCTGCACATCTGCCATTACCACGGATAGCATATCCCGTGGTACAGGTTGGGGTAAAAATTCCAGCCTGGTCCTCATTTCCCTCTGGTATAGGGTCTTGTTACAGAAGCATTAGTTATTTTGTTGTGAAGAAACTTATTTCCCAGCAGCAATGCCTGAACCAGCCAAGCCAGCGCCTAAGAAGGGCTCCAAGAAAACTGTAACAAGTATCATTTCATAAAGGGTTAACTCTGTTCAGTTTTGAGAAAACTATTTTCTGAGGCAGGTTTCCTAGCATATTGTGTACTGTAATTAAGTTTGTGATAAGCATTCACTGCTAGGTGATAAGAAGGACTCAATTGTTTTCTTGTGTGTACTTGTTATCTGCGGTGGCCTGTCCAAGGGCTTTGTCTAAATGTGTGATGGGGGATTTTATGCTTCCCCCCCTGGGAGTGCCCTGTGTGCATGTAACCTAAATAAAAAGCAGGCTGGGCATCCCAGTCCTCAGTTCTTGGTTGTCCCTCAATCGCAGCGTTGACTCGTTTTTGTGGGCAGAAGGGTATCCTAGCTGTACTACAGCTAAGGGGGATTATTCTACATTTGCGAGACTCATATAGAATACTATGGAAAGCAGTTTCTCCCCTCTTCAGCAATAGGAATCCAGGCTACTAAGCGGTCCATCTCTCAGCGAGACTAAGGGTAACCGTAACATTTGGCGGCAGCGGTGGGATTTTTCCTGGATTTCCTAGAAGAGGTACAGAACGGATGGAGAGCGCTTACGAAAAATTGAAGCGTACAACCCTAAAGGATTTACTTGAAAGCAGAGGGGGGTACGCCAGCAACCGGCCGAGGAGAGAGCTGATCGCAGAATTGACCGAACTGGATCAGAGCTTCACAATGGCGGAAACACCGACCACGATTAGTGACGAAAAAACCAGGATTGTTCGGGAGAGGCTCTCACTGTACGGGCCGAACCCCTCCATGGAATTGGTACAGCAGTTGATGGCGGAAGCGGACAAGGATATACGAGAGACTCGAGCCCACGAACTCAACCTAGCGAACGCACACCGCAATGCTGAAGCCCCGCAGGTAATCATCCCTGTCGAAAATGCTGGGAGGCCCAAGATACCCTATGCGGCATTTCGACCCTTCCTAGAGAGCGAGACAGGGATTGATGAATATTTGGCGGACTTCGAAAGGCAATGTGCCCTGCACCAGATTCCCAACAGGGAGTGGCCCACGATATTGTCTGGGAAACTATCCGGGCGAGCCCTGGAAGCCTTTCGTACTCTGGGTGCTGAGGAAGTGACACAGTATGAGCTAGTTAAGGAGACACTGTTGCGACGGTACGCAGTAACTCCGGACACGTATCGCCGACAGTTTCGGGGCACGAAAAAGAAGCCTAACGATACCCATATGGAATGGGCGCACCGAATGCGGAGAGCGGCAAATCACTGGATGAGCGGAAGTAAAGCGGTGACTGGTGAGGAAATTTTACAATTGTTTCTCTTAGAACATTTTTATAATGGCATGGAACAGCAAGGGAAGGAATGGCTGCGAGACAGGCGACCTTCTACCTTAGAAGAAGCAGCCAAATTGGCCGATGAACATTATGACTCCCGTCTTCACGAACCCAGAGAGGTTTACCGTGCACCCCCTCGTGCTGAATTCCGAGCCCCGGTGCCCGCAGGGCCCGCCCGACACTCAGGACCACCCAATAACAGCTCTGAGCGTCCCAGACCGACTTGCCACCGATGCAAGCAACCAGGGCATTTCATGGCTAGCTGCCCCCTTAATACGCACCAGACACCCAGGAATTACAATTACCCCTCTGGGGCATATCGTCCGGCCCGGACCCTCTGTGTTAACCAAGAGGCCCCTATGGAGGAATATTTGGGGCCGCTTCACGAGGCGGACCCTGTATATGCTGCCTCAGATAACCGCCAGCACCATCGGCAGAAGGTATGGCTCGAGGGGCGATCTACCGAGGGATTGAGAGACACAGGGGCTACTATCACGCTGGTACAGAGTCATTTGGTGCCGGAGCACAAGCGATCTGGACAGACTGTGGCCGTTAGAGTGGCGGGGGGGGATGTGTACAAAATTCCAACAGCTAAAGTGCATCTTGATTGGGGAGCGGGAAAGGGGGCTGTGAACGTGGGCATAATGGATAATTTACCTGCCGAAGTACTACTGGGCAATGATTTGGGCCCCATGACTTCTGCCTATGCTCCAGTATGCAACAACGAGGCGGACCCAGTGACTACATGGGCCCAAGCCCGGACGGAGCGAGAACTCTCACCAGTGCGGGAGACACAGGTAAGACCTACCCCGACATTGCCTGACATGTTAGGCCCCATACCCTGGGACACCCCAGATGCTTTCGAGACAGAGTCTAAGACTGACCCGACCTTACAAAAGTACCGGGAACGAGCAGAGACCGGAGGGGGCGGGGCAGATAATGAAACATTCTTATGGGAAAAAGGGAAACTATACCGCTGGACAGAGAAAAGGGGACAGCGTAGGCGACAGCTGGTAGTGCCCCACAAATACCGTCAAGAAATCCTCAAGATAGGCCATGACATCCCCTTAGCAGGCCACCTAGCTGTAACCCGTACCCTACACCGCATTACTCACACGTTCTTTTGGCCAGGGGTACACGCCGACGTTAGAACTTACTGTAACACCTGCGATGTGTGTCAACGAGTAGGAAGGCGAGGCGATCACCCTAAAGCCCATCTAGTAAATATGCCCATTGTAGAGGAACCCTTCAGCCGGGTTGCTATTGACCTAGTGGGACCACTGGCTACCCCTAGTCCCTCCGGTAAGCGCTACATTCTTACCGTAGTGGACTACGCTACCAGGTACCCAGAGGCTGTCGCCCTATCCAACATACAAGCGGATACGGTAGCGAATGCACTAGTACAGGTGTTCTCCCGGGTAGGATTTCCAAAAGAAATCCTATCCGACCGAGGCACCCAATTTACGGCTGAATTGACCCAACAACTCTGGCAGGTTTGCAAAATTAAGTCCCTCCTGAGCTCCCCATACCACCCCCAGACGAACGGGCTGTGTGAGAGGTTCAATGGAACCCTCAAGCAAATGCTCAAGACGTTCACTCAGGAATACCGAGACTGGGAACGCTTCCTGCCGCACCTCCTTTTTGCTTATCGGGAGGTGCCCCAGGAAACGACAGGGTTCTCTCCCTTCGAGTTGCTCTACGGAAGAAAGGTACGGGGACCCCTAAACCTGATCCGGGAGCACTGGGAGGGAGAGATGGAGACTGACGGTGTCCCCATTGTGCCATACGTGCTGGAACTCAGGGACCGAATGGAGCAATTAGCCAAATCCGTGCGGGCTAATCTCCAGTCGGCCCAGAGAAGACAGAAAGTATGGTACGATCGGGGGGCCCGAAAGAGAATCTTTACCATAGGACAAAAGGTGTTAGTACTTAAGCCGGTGAAGACAGACAAATTGCAGGCGTCCTGGCAGGGCCCCTACCAGATCGTAGAGAAAAGGGGAGACACCACTTATGTGATAGCTAGCTGCCACGACAACAATCTTAGAAAGACATTCCATGTAAACATGCTCAAGGAATATTTTGAGCGACCAGAGAACGTGACGGCCGTATGTTGTTCCCCTCAGGAAGGCCCCGACAGTCTACCCATTCCAGACCTATTAGAAAAGAGTCTCCCCACAGGTATAGTGGCTCAGGTTCAGATAGGAGACCGACTTAGCCCCACTGAAAGGGAGCAGCTCAACCAACTCCTACAGTCCAAACACCTCACCTTCTCCCCGAAGCCAGGGTACACTACTTTAACCACCCACCAGGTAGATACTCCGGGACAAGCTCCCTTGCGCCAGGCTCCGTACCGAATCCCCGAAGCAGTTAGGATAGGAATGAAGAAGGAGATCGATGAGATGCTCCAACTCGGGGTAATTGAGCCCTCCGATAGTCCCTGGGCCTCCCCAGTTGTCTTGGTGCCCAAGAAAGATGGGACCACCCGGTTCTGCGTAGACTATCGGAGGCTCAATGAAAAGACCGTGACGGACGCTTACCCTATGCCCAGGGTAGACGAGCTACTCGATCGTATAGCCAGGGGAAATTACCTGACCACTATTGACATCTGCAAAGGTTACTGGCAGATTCCCCTGGCCCCGGAGGCTATCCCCAAGTCGGCATTCGTCACCCCATTCGGCTTATATCAGTTTAGGGTAATGCCGTTTGGGATGAAGAATGCCCCAGCTACATTCCAGCGCTTGGTGGATAGGCTCCTGGATGGCTTCCAGAGTTTTGCTTGCGCCTACCTGGACGACATAGCGATCCACAGTGAGTCATGGGAGGACCACTTAGCTCACATAGGAATGGTTCTGGATCAGATCCGGGCTGCTGGCCTGACTCTGAAGCCAGAAAAATGCCACTTTGGGATGGCCGAGGTACAGTACCTGGGTCACCGGGTGGGGTGTGGAAAGCAGCGACCAGAGCAGCCAAGATAGAAGCTGTCGCCAATTGGCCCACCCCCATCACTAAGACTCAGGTCCTAGCCTTCCTGGGCACGGCAGGGTACTATAGACGGTTCGTACCAGACTACAGCACACTTGCCAAACCCCTGACTGACTTGACCAAGAAGAACTTACCTCGACAGGTCCTGTGGTCTCCCCACTGTGAAACGGCTTTCCAGGCTCTCAAAAATGCTCTAATTAACGCTCCTGTCTTGGCGGCTCCAGCCCTTAACAAACGTTTTATCGTCCACACAGATGCTTCCATGTTCGGGCTGGGAGCCGTCCTCAGCCAAGTAGGCGAAGATGGAGGGGAGCATCCAGTTGCCTACATCAGCCGGAAGCTCCTGCCCCGCGAAGTCAGCTATGCAGCGGTCGAAAAGGAGTGTTTGGCTTTGGTGTGGGCATTAAAGAAATTGACTCCCTATTTATATGGGCAGGAGTTCACTCTGGTCACCGACCATAACCCGTTGGTGTGGCTGAACCGGGTCTCTGGAGATAATGGCAGGCTATTACGTTGGAGTTTATCGTTGCAACCCTTCAATTTCACCATTACTTACAGACCTGGGAAACAGAATGGCAACGCCGACGGGTTGTCCAGACAAACCGACCTCAGCCCCGCATAACCAGCGGTCTGGACAGCCTTAGTCTGCCCCGAAAAGGGGTCAGACCGTGTCTGCCAGAGTGTTCCACAGAAAGGGAGCACTGTTACAGAAGCATTAGTTATTTTGTTGTGAAGAAACTTATTTCCCAGCAGCAATGCCTGAACCAGCCAAGCCAGCGCCTAAGAAGGGCTCCAAGAAAACTGTAACAAGTATCATTTCATAAAGGGTTAACTCTGTTCAGTTTTGAGAAAACTATTTTCTGAGGCAGGTTTCCTAGCATATTGTGTACTGTAATTAAGTTTGTGATAAGCATTCACTGCTAGGTGATAAGAAGGACTCAATTGTTTTCTTGTGTGTACTTGTTATCTGCGGTGGCCTGTCCAAGGGCTTTGTCTAAATGTGTGATGGGGGATTTTATGCTTCCCCCCCTGGGAGTGCCCTGTGTGCATGTAACCTAAATAAAAAGCAGGCTGGGCATCCCAGTCCTCAGTTCTTGGTTGTCCCTCAATCGCAGCGTTGACTCGTTTTTGTGGGCAGAAGGGTATCCTAGCTGTACTACAGCTAAGGGGGATTATTCTACATTTGCGAGACTCATATAGAATACTATGGAAAGCAGTTTCTCCCCTCTTCAGCAATAGGAATCCAGGCTACTAAGCGGTCCATCTCTCAGCGAGACTAAGGGTAACCGTAACAGGTCTCCTCCATGGCTGCTGGAGGCGTAGCGCTGCGAGCTCTGTCTCCCTCCATCAGCTCAGCAATTAATATAGCCTTGGGTTTGCTGCTGCCTATCTTTCCCCTGGCTTCTAGCAGTTCCTTTTACGTTTGTCTCTTTAGCTTAGAATAATCCATCTCCATTCACTTCGGTCCCTGGTACTCCTTCCATCTTAGTCAGTATTGTAGTAATCCCCCTCTTCCTGAGGTTACTGGCTTGTGTAGTTGCTCTTCTGGGCGATAAGGTTCATTCCGTCGCTTGCCACCAATTGTAACGGTACCAACCGGATACCAAGGGTTAACACCAGGGAACAATGTCCTGCATAGGGAATCAGCAGTTCACAACCCAGCCAGTTTTCAGGTTTTAAACAGAATGAATTTTATTAAGGCTCATATGCCCAGTATTTATGCAGGTCTGACCCCCCCCAGAAGGGGGGTTGAAAGAATGTTGTACATTAGATGGAGGGAACACGCCCTTTTACATGATACAATAGAATACCTTGCTCAAGCTGATAACAATTTAAACACAGACACACACTTGGCTTTCCTTATCATCTAGGGTCTGCTCTCTGAGGTTGATTAAACAATGGACTGTGTATCAATAACATTAATGACAGTGCATAATAGCTGAGGCTAAAGCTGAACACAGTTAACTCTTTCAGTGCTGACAGAAGGGTCTGTCACATCTACATAGCACAATATACAGCCTATAGACAACCTTTCTTACGTTATAGTCCAGAAGTGGCTAGGTTTGCCACAGGTGTCATACAGCTGCATACAGTGTGTGTGTGTACTAGAGGTGTCATACAGCTGCATACAGTGTGTGTGTACTAGAGGTGTCATACAGCTGCATACTGTGTGTGTGTGTACTAGAGGTGTCATACAGCTGCATACTGTGTCTGTGTACTAGAGGTGTCATACAGCTGCATACTGTGTGTGTGTACTAGAGGTGTCATACAGCTGCATACTGTGTGTGTGTACTAGAGGTGTCATACAGCTGCATACTGTGTGTGTACTAGAGGGGTCATACAGCTGCATACTGTGTGTGTACTAGAGGTGTCATACAGCTGCATACTGTGTGTGTGTGTACTAGAGGTGTCATACAGCTGCATACTATGTGTGTGTACTAGAGGTGTCATACAGCTGCATACTGTGTGTGTGTACTAGAGGTGTCATACAGCTGCATACTGTGTGTGTGTACTAGAGGTGTCATACAGCTGCATACTGTGTGTGTGTACTAGAGGTGTCATACAGCTGCATACTGTGTGTGTACTAGAGGTGTCATACTGCTGCATACTGTGTGTGTGTACTAGAGATGTCATACAGCTGCATACTGTGTGTGTGTACTAGAGGTGTGATACAGCTGCATACTGTGTGTGTGTACTAGAGGTGTCATACAGCTGCATACTGTGTGTGTACTAGAGGGGTCATACAGCTGCATACTGTGTGTGTGTGTACTAGAGGTGTCATACAGCTGCATACAGTGTGTGTGTACTAGAGGTGTCATACAGCTGCATACAGTGTGTGTGTACTAGAGGTGTCATACAGCTGCATACTGTGTGTGTGTACTAGAGGTGTCATACAGCTGCATACTGTGTGTGTGTACTAGAGGTGTCATACAGCTGCATACTGTGTGTGTGTACTAGAGGTGTCATACAGCTGCATACTGTGTGTGTACTAGAGGTGTCATACAGCTGCATACTGTGTGTGTGTACTAGAGGTGTCATACAGCTGCATACTGTGTGTGTACTAGAGGTGTCATACAGCTGCATACTGTGTGTGTGTACTAGAGGGGTCATACAGCTGCATACTGTGTGTGTGTACTAGAGGGGTCATACCGCTGCATACTGTGTGTGTGTGTACTAGATGTGTCATACAGCTGCATACTGTGTGTGTGTACTAGAGGTGTCATACAGCTGCATACTGTGTGTGTGTACTAGAGGTGTCATACAGCTGCATAGTGTGTGTGTGTACTAGAGGTGTCATACAGCTGCATACTGTGTGTGTGTACTAGAGGGGTCATACAGCTGCATACTGTGTGTGTGTACTAGAGGGGTCATACCGCTGCATACTGTGTGTGTACTAGAGGTGTGATACAGCTGCATACTGTGTGTGTACTAGAGGTGTCATACAGCTGCATACTGTGTGTGTGTACTAGAGGTGTCATACAGCTGCATACTGTGTGTGTGTGTACTAGAGGGGTCATACCGCTGCATACTGTGTGTGTACTAGAGGTGTCATACAGCTGCATACTGTGTGTGTGTACTAGAGGTGTCATACAGCTGCATACTGTGTGTGTACTAGAGGTGTCATACAGCTGCATACTGTGTGTGTACTAGAGGTGTCATACAGCTGCATACTGTGTGTGTGTACTAGAGGTGTCATACAGCTGCATACTGTGTGTGTGTACTAGAGGTGTCATACAGCTGCATACTGTGTGTGTGTACTAGAGGTGTCATACCGCTGCATACTGTGTGTGTACTAGAGGTGTCATACAGCTGCATACTGTGTGTGTGTACTAGAGGTGTCATACAGCTGCATACAGTGTGTGTGTACTAGAGGTGTCATACAGCTGCATACAGTGTGTGTGTACTAGAGGTGTCATACAGCTGCATACTGTGTGTGTGTACTAGAGGGGTCATACAGCTGCATACTGTGTGTGTACTAGAGGTGTCATACTGCTGCATACTGTGTGTGTGTACTAGAGGGGTCATACAGCTGCATACTGTGTGTGTGTACTAGAGGTGTCATACAGCTGCATACTGTGTGTGTACTAGAGGTGTCATACAGCTGCATACTGTGTGTGTGTACTAGAGGGGTCATACAGCTGCATACTGTGTGTGTGTACTAGAGGGGTCATACCGCTGCATACTGTGTGTGTGTACTAGAGGGGTCATACCGCTGCATACTGTGTGTGTGTGTACTAGATGTGTCATACAGCTGCATACTGTGTGTGTGTACTAGAGGTGTCATACAGCTGCATACTGTGTGTGTGTACTAGAGGGGTCATACAGCTGCATACTGTGTGTGTGTGTACTAGAGGTGTCATACAGCTGCATACTGTGTGTGTACTAGAGGTGTCATACAGCTGCATACAGTGTGTGTGTACTAGAGGTGTCATACAGCTGCATACTGTGTGTGTGTACTAGAGGTGTCATACAGCTGCATACTGTGTGTGTACTAGAGGTGTCATACAGCTGCATACTATGTGTGTGTACTAGAGGTGTCATACAGCTGCATACTGTGTGTGTACTAGAGGTGTCATACAGCTGCATACTGTGTGTGTGTACTAGAGGTGTCATACAGCTGCATACTGTGTGTGTGTACTAGAGGTGTCATACAGCTGCATACTGTGTGTGTGTACTAGAGTGGTCATACAGCTGCATACTATGTGTGTGTACTAGAGGTGTCATACAGCTGCATACTGTGTGTGTGTACTAGAGGTGTCATACAGCTGCATACTGTGTGTGTGTACTAGAGGTGTCATACAGCTGCATACTGTGTGTGTACTAGAGGTGTCATACAGCTGCATACTGTGTGTGTGTGTACTAGAGGTGTCATACAGCTGCATACTGTGTGTGTACTAGAGGTGTCATACAGCTGCATACTGTGTGTGTACTAGAGGTGTCATACAGCTGCATACTGTGTGTGTGTACTAGAGGTGTCATACAGCTGCATACTGTGTGTGTGTACTAGAGGTGTCATACAGCTGCATACTGTGTGTGTGTACTAGAGGTGTCATACAGCTGCATACTGTGTGTGTACTAGAGGTGTCATACAGCTGCATACTGTGTGTGTGTACTAGAGGTGTCATACAGCTGCATACTGTGTGTGTACTAGAGGGGTCATACAGCTGCATACTGTGTGTGTACTAGAGGTGTCATACAGCTGCATACTGTGTGTGTGTACTAGAGGTGTCATACAGCTGCATACTGTGTGTGTGTACTAGAGGTGTCATACAGCTGCATACTGTGTGTGTACTAGAGGTGTCATACAGCTGCATACTGTGTGTGTACTAGAGGTGTCATACAGCTGCATACTGTGTGTGTGTACTAGAGGTGTCATACAGCTGCATACTGTGTGTGTGTACTAGAGGTGTCATACAGCTGCATACTGTGTGTGTGTACTAGAGGTGTCATACAGCTGCATACTGTGTGTGTGTACTAGAGGTGTCATACAGCTGCATACTGTGTGTGTGTACTAGAGGTGTCATACAGCTGCATACTGTGTGTGTGTACTAGAGGTGTCATACAGCTGCATACTGTGTGTGTGTACTAGAGGTGTCATACAGCTGCATACTGTGTGTGTGTACTAGAGGTGTCATAACAGCTGCATACTGTGTGTGTGTACTAGAGGTGTCATACAGCTGCATACTGTGTGTGTGTACTAGAGGTGTCATACAGCTGCATTCTGTGTGTGTACTAGAGGTGTCATACAGCTGCATACTGTGTGTGTACTAGAGGTGTCATACAGCTGCATACTGTGTGTGTACTAGAGGTGTCAATACAGCTGCATACTGTGTGTGTGTACTAGAGGTGTCATACAGCTGCATACTGTGTGTGTGTACTAGAGGTGTCATACAGCTGCATACTGTGTGTGTGTACTAGAGGGGTCATACAGCTGCATACTGTGTGTGTGTACTAGAGGTGTCATACAGCTGCATACTGTGTGTGTGTACTAGAGGTGTCATACAGCTGCATACTGTGTGTGTGTACTAGAGGTGTCATACAGCTGCATACTGTGTGTGTGTACTAGAGGTGTCATACAGCTGCATACTGTGTGTGTGTACTAGAGGTGTCATACAGCTGCATACTGTGTGTGTGTACTAGAGGGGTCATACAGCTGCATACTGTGTGTGTGTACTAGAGGTGTCATACAGCTGCATACTGTGTGTGTGTACTAGAGGTGTCATACAGCTGCATACTGTGTGTGTGTACTAGAGGTGTCATACAGCTGCATACTGTGTGTGTACTAGAGGTGTCATACAGCTGCATACTGTGTGTGTGATATAGAGGTGTCATACAGCTGCATACTGTGTGTGTGTACTAGAGGTGTCATACAGCTGCATACTGTGTGTGTACTAGAGGGTGTCATACAGCTGCATACTGGTGTGGTGTACTAGAGGTGTCATACAGCTGCATACTGTGTGTGTGTACTAGAGGTGTCATACAGCTGCATACTGTGTGTGTGTACTAGAGGTGTCATACAGCTGCATACTGTGTGTGTGTACTAGAGGTGTCATACAGCTGCATACTGTGTGTGTGTACTAGAGGTGTCATACAGCTGCATACTGTGTGTGTGTACTAGAGGTGTCATACAGCTGCATACTGTGTGTGTGTACTAGAGGTGTCATACAGCTGCATACTGTGTGTGTGTACTAGAGGGGTCATACAGCTGCATACTGTGTGTGTGTACTAGAGGTGTCATACAGCTGCATACTGTGTGTGTGTACTAGAGGTGTCATACAGCTGCATACTGTGTGTGTGTACTAGAGGTGTCATACAGCTGCATACTGTGTGTGTGTACTAGAGGTGTCATACAGCTGCATACTGTGTGTGTGTACTAGAGGTGTCATACAGCTGCATACTGTGTGTGTGTACTAGAGGTGTCATACAGCTGCATACTGTGTGTGTGTACTAGAGGTGTCATACAGCTGCATACTGTGTGTGTACTAGAGGTGTCATACAGCTGCATACTGTGTGTGTGTACTAGAGGTGTCATACAGCTGCATACTGTGTGTGTGTACTAGAGGTGTCATACAGCTGCATACTGTGTGTGTGTACTAGAGGTGTCATACAGCTGCATACTGTGTGTGTGTACTAGAGGTGTCATACAGCTGCATACTGTGTGTGTGTACTAGAGGTGTCATACAGCTGCATACTGTGTGTGTGTACTAGAGGTGTCATACAGCTGCATACTGTGTGTGTGTACTAGAGGTGTCATACAGCTGCATACTGTGTGTGTACTAGAGGTGTCATACAGCTGCATACTGTGTGTGTGTACTAGAGGTGTCATACAGCTGCATACTGTGTGTGTACTAGAGGTGTCATACAGCTGCATACTGTGTGTGTGTACTAGAGGTGTCATACAGCTGCATACTGTGTGTGTGTACTAGAGGTGTCATACAGCTGCATACTGTGTGTGTACTAGAGGTGTCATACAGCTGCATACTGTGTGTGTACTAGAGGTGTCATACAGCTGCATACTGTGTGTGTACTAGAGGTGTCATACAGCTGCATACTGTGTGTGTACTAGAGGTGTCATACAGCTGCATACTGTGTGTGTGTACTAGAGGTGTCATACAGCTGCATACTGTGTGTGTGTACTAGAGGTGTCATACAGCTGCATACTGTGTGTGTACTAGAGGTGTCATACAGCTGCATACTGTGTGTGTACTAGAGGTGTCATACAGCTGCATACAGTGTGTGTGTACTAGAGGTGTCATACAGCTGCATACTGTGTGTGTGTACTAGAGGTGTCATACAGCTGCATACTGTGTGTGTGTACTAGAGGTGTCATACAGCTGCATACTGTGTGTGTGTACTAGAGGTGTCATACAGCTGCATACTGTGTGTGTGTACTAGAGGTGTCATACAGCTGCATACTGTGTGTGTGTACTAGAGGTGTCATACAGCTGCATACTGTGTGTGTGTACTAGAGGTGTCATACAGCTGCAATACTGTGTGTGTACTAGAGGTGTCATACAGCTGCATACTGTGTGTGTGTACTAGAGGTGTCATACAGCTGCATACTGTGTGTTTGTACTAGAGGTGTCATACAGCTGCATACTGTGTGTGTGTACTAGAGGTGTCATACAGCTGCATACTGGTGTGTGTACTAGAGGTGTCATACAGCTGCATACTGTGTTTGTGTACTAGAGGTGTCATACAGCTGCATACTGTGTGTGTGTACTAGAGGTGTCATACAGCTGCATACTGTGTGTGTGTACTAGAGGTGTCATACAGCTGCATACTGTGTGTGTGTACTAGAGGTGTCATACAGCTGCATACTGTGTGTGTACTAGAGGTGTCATACAGCTGCATACTGTGTGTGTGTACTAAAGGTGTCATACAGCTGCATACTGTGTGTGTGTACTAGAGGTGTCATACAGCTGCATACTGTGTGTGTGATAGAGGTGTCATACAGCTGCATACTGTGTGTGTGTACTAGAGGTGTCATACAGCTGCATACTGTGTGTGTGTTATAGTGGTGTCATACAGCTGCATACTGTGTGTGTGTACTAGAGGTGTCATACAGCTGCATACTGTGTGTGTGTACTAGAGGTGTCATACAGCTGCATACTGTGTGTGTACTAGAGGTGTCATACAGCTGCATACTGTGTGTGTGTACTAGAGGTGTCATACAGCTGCATACTGTGTGTGTACTAGAGGTGTCATACAGCTGCATACTGTGTGTGTGTACTAGAGGTGTCATACAGCTGCATACTGTGTGTGTGTACTAGAGGTGTCATACAGCTGCATACTGTGTGTGTGTACTAGAGGTGTCATACAGCTGCATACTGTGTGTGTGTACTAGAGGTGTCATACAGCTGCATACTGTGTGTGTGTACTAGAGGTGTCATACAGCTGCATACTGTGTGTGTGTACTAGAGGATTCATACAGCTGCATACTGTGTGTGTGTACTAGAGGTGTCATACAGCTGCATACTGTGTGTGTGTACTAGAGGTGTCATACAGCTGCATACTGTGGTGTGTACTAGAGGGGTCATACAGCTGCATACTGTGTGTGTGTACTAGAGGTGTCATACAGCTGCATACAGTTGTGTGTACTAGAGGTGTCATACAGCTGCATACTGTGTGTGTGTACTAGAGGTGTCATACAGCTGCATACTGTGTGTGTGTACTAGAGGTGTCATACAGCTGCATACTGTGTGTGTACTAGAGGTGTCATACAGCTGCATACTGTGTGTGTGTACTAGAGGTGTCATACAGCTGCATACTGTGTGTGTGTACTAGAGGTGTCATACAGCTGCATACTGTGTGTGTGTACTAGAGGTGTCATACAGCTGCATACTGTGTGTGTACTAGAGGTGTCATACAGCTGCATACTGTGTGTGTACTAGAGGTGTCATACAGCTGCATACTGTGTGTGTGTACTAGAGGTGTCATACAGCTGCATACTGTGTGTGTGTACTAGAGGTGTCATACAGCTGCATACTGTGTGTGTACTAGAGTGTCATACAGCTGCATACTGTGTGTGTACTAGAGGTGTCATACAGCTGCATACTGTGTGTGTGTACTAGAGGTGTCATACAGCTGCATACTGTGTGTGTACTAGAGGTGTCATACAGCTGCATACTGTGTGTGTGTACTAGAGGTGTCATACAGCTGCATACTGTGTGTGTGTACTAGAGGTGTCATACAGCTGCATACTGATGTGTGTACTAGAGGTGTCATACAGCTGCATACTGTGTGTGTACTAGAGGTGTCATACAGCTGCATACTGTGTGTGTGTACTAGAGGTGTCATACAGCTGCATACTGTGTGTGTACTAGAGGTGTCATACAGCTGCATACTGTGTGTGTACTAGAGGGTGTCATACAGCTGCATACTGTGTGTGTGTACTAGAGGTGTCATACAGCTGCATACTGTGTGTGTGTACTAGAGGTGTCATACAGCTGCATACTGTGTGTGTACTAGAGGTGTCATACAGCTGCATACTGTGTGTGTACTAGAGGGGTCATACAGCTGCATACTGTGTGTGTGTACTAGAGGTGTCATACAGCTGCATACTTGTGTGTGTACTAGAGGTGTCATACAGCTGCATACTGTGTGTGTACTAGAGGTGTCATACAGCTGCATACTGTGTGTGTACTAGAGGGGGTCATACAGCTGCATACTGTGTGTGTACTAGAGGTGTCATACAGCTGCATACTGTGTGTGTGTACTAGAGGTGTCATACAGCTGCAATACTGTGTGTGTGTACTAGAGGTGTCATACAGCTGCATACTGTGTGTGTGTACTAGAGGTGTCATACAGCTGCATACTGTGTGTGTACTAGAGGTGTCATACAGCTGCATACTGTGTGTGTGTACTAGAGGTGTCATACAGCTGCATACTGTGTGTGTACTAGAGGTGTCATACAGCTGCATACTGTGTGTGTGTACTAGAGGTGTCATACAGCTGCATACTGTGTGTGTGTACTAGAGGTGTCATACAGCTGCATACTGTGTGTGTGTACTAGAGGTGTCATACAGCTGCATACTGTGTGTGTACTAGAGGTGTCATACAGCTGCATACTGTGTGTGTGTACTAGAGGTGTCATACAGCTGCATACTGTGTGTGTGTACTAGAGGTGTCATACAGCTGCATACTGTGTGTGTACTAGAGGTGTCATACAGCTGCATACTGTGTGTGTGTACTAGAGGTGTCATACAGCTGCATACTGTGTGTGTGTACTAGAGGTGTCATACAGCTGCATACTGTGTGTGTGTACTAGAGGTGTCATACAGCTGCATACTGTGTGTGTACTAGAGGTGTCATACAGCTGCATACTGTGTGTGTGTACTAGAGGTGTCATACAGCTGCATACAGTGTGTGTGTACTAGAGGTGTCATACAGCTGCATACTGTGTGTGTGTACTAGAGGTGTCATACAGCTGCATACTGTGTGTGTGTACTAGAGGTGTCATACAGCTGCATACTGTGTGTGTACTAGAGGTGTCATACAGCTGCATACTGTGTGTGTGTACTAGAGGTGTCATACAGCTGCATACTGTGTGTTTGTACTAGAGGTGTCATACAGCTGCATACTGTGTGTGTACTAGAGGTGTCATACAGCTGCATACTGTGTGTTTGTACTAGAGGTGTCATACAGCTGCATACTGTGTGTGTGTACTAGAGGTGTCATACCGCTACATACTGTGTGTGTGTACTAGAGGTGTCATACTGCTGCATACTGTGTGTGTGTACTAGAGGTGTCATACAGCTGTATACTGTGTGTGTGTACTAGAGGTGTCATACAGCTGCATACTGTGTGTGTACTAGAGGTGTCATACAGCTGCATACTGTGTGTGTGTACTAGAGGTGTCATACAGCTGCATACTGCGTGTGTGTACTAGAGGTGTCATACAGCTGCATACTGTGTGTGTGTACTAGAGGGGTCATACAGCTGCATACTGTGTGTGTGTACTAGAGGTGTCATACAGCTGCATACTGTGTGTGTGTGTACTAGAGGTGTCATACAGCTGCATACTGTGTGTGTGTACTAGAGGGGTCATACAGCTGCATACTGTGTGTGTGTACTAGAGGTGTCATACAGCTGCATACTGTGTGTGTGTGTACTAGAGGTGTCATACAGCTGCATACTGTGTGTGTGTACTAGAGGTGTCATACAGCTGCATACTGTGTGTGTGTACTAGAGGTGTCATACAGCTGCATACTGTGTGTGTGTACTAGAGGTGTCATACAGCTGCATACAGTGTGTGTGTACTAGAGGTGTCATACAGCTGCATACTGTGTGTGTACTAGAGGTGTCATACAGCTGCATACTGTGTGTGTACTAGAGGTGTCATACAGCTGCATACTGTGTGTGTACTAGAGGTGTCATACAGCTGCATACTGTGTGTGTGTACTAGAGGTGTCATACAGCTGCATACTGTGTGTGTGTACTAGAGGTGTCATACAGCTGCATACTGTGTGTGTGTACTAGAGGTGTCATACAGCTGCATACTGTGTGTGTACTAGAGGTGTCATACAGCTGCATACTGTGTGTGTACTAGAGGTGTCATACAGCTGCATACTGTGTGTGTGTACTAGAGGTGTCATACAGCTGCATACTGTGTGTGTGTACTAGAGGTGTCATACAGCTGCATACTGTGTGTGTACTAGAGGTGTCATACAGCTGCATACTGTGTGTGTGTACTAGAGGTGTCATACAGCTGCATACTGTGTGTGTACTAGAGGTGTCATACAGCTGCATACTGTGTGTGTACTAGAGGTGTCATACAGCTGCATACTGTGTGTGTGTACTAGAGGTGTCATACAGCTGCATACTGTGTGTGTGTACTAGAGGTGTCATACAGCTGCATACTGTGTGTGTACTAGAGGTGTCATACAGCTGCATACTGTGTGTGTACTAGAGGTGTCATACAGCTGCATACTGTGTGTGTACTAGAGGTGTCATACAGCTGCATACTGTGTGTGTACTAGAGGTGTCATACAGCTGCATACTGTGTGTGTACTAGAGGTGTCATACAGCTGCATACTGTGTGTGTGTACTAGAGGTGTCATACAGCTGCATACTGTGTGTGTACTAGAGGTGTCATACAGCTGCATACTGTGTGTGTACTAGAGGTGTCATACAGCTGCATACTGTGTGTGTGTGTACTAGAGGTGTCATACAGCTGCATACTGTGTGTGTGTACTAGAGGTGTCATACAGCTGCATACTGTGTGTGTGTGTGTGTACTAGAGGTGTCATACAGCTGCATACTGTGTGTGTGTACTAGAGGTGTCATACAGCTGCATACTGTGTGTGTGTACTAGAGGTGTCATACAGCTGCATACTGTGTGTGTACTAGAGGGGTCATACAGCTGCATACTGTGTGTGTGTACTAGAGGTGTCATACAGCTGCATACTGTGTGTGTGTACTAGAGGTGTCATACAGCTGCATACAGTGTGTGTGTACTAGAGGTGTCATACAGCTGCATACTGTGTGTGTGTACTAGAGGTGTCATACAGCTGCATACAGTGTGTGTGTACTAGAGGTGTCATACAGCTGCATACTGTGTGTGTACTAGAGGTGTCATACAGCTGCATACTGTGTGTGTACTAGAGGTGTCATACAGCTGCATACTGTGTGTGTACTAGAGGTGTCATACAGCTGCATACTGTGTGTGTGTACTAGAGGTGTCATACAGCTGCATACTGTGTGTGTGTACTAGAGGTGTCATACAGCTGTGTGGCAAACCTAGCCACTTCTGGACTATAACGTAAGAAAGGTTGTCTATAGGCTGTATATTGTGCTATGTAGATGTGACAGACCCTTCTGTCAGCACTGAAAGAGCTAACTGTGTTCAGCGTTAGCCTCAGCTATTGTGCACTGTCATTAATGTTATTGATACACAGTCCATTGTTTAATCAACCTCAGAGAGCAGACCCTAGATGATAAGGAAAGACAAGTGTGTGTCTGTGTTTAAATTGTTATCAGCTTGAGCAAGGTATTCTATTGTATCATGTAAAAGGGCGTGTTCCCTCCATCTAATGTACAACATTCTTTCAACCCCCCTTCTGGGGGGGGGTCAGACCTGCATAAATACTGGGCATATGAGCCTTAATAAAAGTCATTCTGTTTAAACCTGACAACTGGCTGGGTTGTGAACTGCTGATTCCCTATGTAGGACATTGTTCCCTGGTGTTAACCCTTGGTATCCGGTTGGTACCGTTACAATTGGTGGCAAGCGACGGAATGAACCTTATCGCCCAGAAGAGCAACTACACAAGCCAGTAACCTCAGGAAGAGGGGGATTACTACAATACTGACTAAGATGGAAGGAGTACCAGGGACCGAAGTGAATGGAGATGGATTATTCTAAGCTAAAGAGACAAACGTAAAAGGAACTGCTAGAAGCCAGGGGAAAGATAGGCAGCAGCAAACCCAAGGCTATATTAATTGCTGAGCTGATGGAGGGAGACAGAGCTCGCAGCGCTACGCCTCCAGCAGCCATGGAGGAGACCCTATACCAGAGGGAAATGAGGACCAGGCTGGAATTTTTACCCCAACCTGTACCACGGGATATGCTATCCGTGGTAATGGCAGATGTGCAGGAGTACGTGATGGCACACAGTCCGCGGAATGCATCCTCCCGAGCAGAATCCATTTTGGACGCACTCAGCAACCCAGTAAGACCCAAAATCCCATACCATGCATTTAAAATGTTTTGTGAGGAGAAGGATGAGATTGATGGGTATTTACAGGATTTTGAGAGACTGTGCGAGTTACATGATTTGGAGCAGTCCGTATGGGTGCCGGTGCTAGCAGGCAAGCTAGCCGGTAGGGCAGCGGAAGCGTATCGCGCTGTACCCAGGGAGGACAGCAAGGATTACGCTAAAGTGAAGAGAGCGATCTTGGAAAGATATGCCATTACCTCAGAGGCATACCGGCGCAAGTTTAGAGGCCTGCGCAAGCCAGAAAGAGATTCCCATGCAGAGTGGGCCCACAAGCTGGATCAAGCATCTCAGGGGTGGATACAGGCCAGCCAAGCTACCACCATGGAAGAATTGCGACAACTGATGCTGTTGGAGCAATTCTTTAACGGCTTGTCCCCAGAAGCCCAAGAATGGGTGAGAGATTGAAAACCCCTCACCTTAACCGAAGCAGCCAGATTAGCAGACCAGCATTTTGATGCCAGGAGGCACCATGGACTACAGCCTAACAACGGACGGGCTAATATACAATGCCACACCTGCAAGCAGTGGGGACATATGGCACGTGAGTGCACCCAAAATCGGAGCAGACAAGCTTGGAACCAGGTCAGACAGAACCTGGCCCCAAGGGCGGCTGCTCACCATTACCAAACGGAGCCAGCCGCTCATGAGGTGTTGAGCACCCAAGCCGAGGAACCCCTGGGAATTCTGCATGAGGTGATGTCGGTCCAGGGACTTCGGGATTCGGGAGCTACTTTAACCCTGATAGCTCCCCATTTGGTGCCGGATACAGCACCCACTGGCGGATCCGTGGCAGTACGAGGGGCAGGGGGAGCAGTATACCGATTGCCCACTGCTAGAGTGGAGTACAGACCCCCAGTCACCCCAGCAGCTGCCAGTTACCAACCCCCGGCGCACCGCTATACCACACGGCCTCCGGCCACGAACTACCCTCAGAGAGCCCGGTTCAATTCGCGGGGCTAATCACAACCTATTCGGTGCTTTGGATGTAAGCAACTAGGGCACAAAAGACCAGAGTGTCCCCTAAACGCAGCGAATCAAGCACAGTCCTGGAGAAGACCCGCTGGCGGAATCCCACATAATCCTCAGCCTGTGGCCCGCTACGTAGAGGCGCCAGAATGCTGGGGCAGCCTACATGAAGCAGACCCCGTGCAAGCTGCCCACCGGAATAACCGGCAACGGGTTAAAGTGAATGGGAAGGAGGTCAGTTGTCTACGGGATACTGGTGCTACCATGACCTTGCTTCAAGAGAACTTGGTGCCTGAGAAACAGCACACTGGAGACACTGTGGCTGTGAGGGTAGCAGGGGGCACTGTGTTCCGCCTACCTGTTGCCAGGGTACATTTGGATTGGGGAGTGGGCGCTAGACTTGTGAATGTGGGGGTCAAGAAGGACTTACCTGCTGATGTTCTCCTTGGAAATGACTTGGCCCCCCTTGTTTCTGCCTATGCTCCCATGGATCCCGCTGATGTTAACCCTGTGACTACCCAAGCCCAGTCCCTCCGGGAAGAGACGCTTCCATGTTTGGGGTGGGGGCAGTACTGAGCCAAGTTGGAGCAGATGGCGGAGAACACCCTGTAGCCTACTTGAGCCGAAAGTTGTTGCCCCGGACATCCCCAAGCCGATCCGTTGGGATCAGACTGTGTATGCCGGCTTGGTTCTGGGGGAGCATTGTGGCAAACCTAGCCACTTCTGGACTATAACATAAGAAAGGTTGTCTATAGGCTGTATATTGTGCTATGTAGATGTGACAGACCCTTCTGTCAGCACTGAAAGAGCTAACTGTGTTCAGCGTTAGCCTCAGCTATTGTGCACTGTCATTAATGTTATTGATACACAGTCCATTGTTTAATCAACCTCAGAGAGCAGACCCTAGATGATAAGGAAAGCCAAGTGTGTGTCTGTGTTTAAATTGTTATCAGCTTGAGCAAGGTATTCTATTGTATCATGTAAAAGGGCGTGTTCCCTCCATCTAATGTACAACATTCTTTCAACCCCCCTTCTGGGGGGGGTCAGACCTGCATAAATACTGGGCATATGAGCCTTAATAAAAGTCATTCTGTTTAAACCTGACAACTGGCTGGGTTGTGAACTGCTGATTCCCTATGTAGGACATTGTTCCCTGGTGTTAACCCTTGGTATCCGGTTGGTACCGTTACAAGCTGCATACTGTGTGTGTACTAGAGGGGTCATACTGCTGCATACTGTGTGTGTGTACTAGAGGTGTCATACAGCTGCATACTGTGTGTGTGTACTAGAGGTGTCATACAGCTGCATACTGTGTGTGTACTAGAGGTGTCATACAGCTGCATACTGTGTGTGTACTAGAGGTGTCATACAGCTGCATACTGTGTGTGTACTAGAGGTGTCATACAGCTGCATACTGTGTGTGTGTACTAGAGGTGTCATACAGCTGCATACTGTGTGTGTGTACTAGAGGTGTCATACAGCTGCATACTGTGTGTGTGTACTAGAGGTGTCATACAGCTGCATACTGTGTGTGTACTAGAGGTGTCATACAGCTGCATACTGTGTGTGTACTAGAGGTGTCATACAGCTGCATACAGTGTGTGTGTACTAGAGGGGTCATACAGCTGCATACTGTGTGTGTACTAGAGGTGTCATACAGCTGCATACTGTGTGTGTGTACTAGAGGTGTCATACAGCTGCATACTGTGTGTGTACTAGAGGTGTCATACAGCTGCATACTATGTGTGTGTACTAGAGGTGTCATACAGCTGCATACTGTGTGTGTACTAGAGGTGTCATACAGCTGCATACTGTGTGTGTGTACTAGAGGGGTCATACAGCTGCATACTGTGTGTGTACTAGAGGTGTCATACAGCTGCATACAGTGTGTGTGTACTAGAGGTGTCATACCGCTGCATACTGTGTGTGTACTAGAGGTGTCATACAGCTGCATACTGTGTGTGTGTACTAGAGGTGTCATACTGCTGCATACTGTGTGTGTACTAGAGGTGTCATACAGCTGCATACTGTGTGTGTGTACTAGAGGTGTCATACAGCTGCATACTGTGTGTGTGTACTAGAGGTGTCATACAGCTGCATACTGTGTGTGTACTAGAGGTGTCATACAGCTGCATACTGTGTGTGTACTAGAGGTGTCATACTGCTGCATACTGTGTGTGTACTAGAGGTGTCATACAGCTGCATACTGTGTGTGTACTAGAGGTGTCATACCGCTGCATACTGTGTGTGTGTACTAGAGGTGTCATACAGCTGCATACTGTGTGTGTACTAGAGGGGTCATACAGCTGCATACTGTGTGTGTGTACTAGAGGTGTCATACAGCTGCATACTGTGTGTGTGTACTAGAGGTGTCATACAGCTGCATACTGTGTGTGTGTACTAGAGGTGTCATACAGCTGCATACTGTGTGTGTGTACTAGAGGTGTCATACAGCTGCATACTGTGTGTGTACTAGAGGTGTCATACAGCTGCATACTGTGTGTGTGTACTAGAGGTGTCATACAGCTGTATACTGTGTGTGTGTACTAGAGGTGTCATACAGCTGCATACTGTGTGTGTACTAGAGGTGTCATACAGCTGCATACTGTGTGTGTGTACTAGAGGTGTCATACAGCTGCATACTGTGTGTGTGTACTAGAGGTGTCATACAGCTGCATACTGTGTGTGTACTAGAGGTGTCATACAGCTGCATACTGTGTGTGTGTACTAGAGGTGTCATACAGCTGCATACTGTGTGTGTGTACTAGAGGGGTCATACAGCTGCATACTGTGTGTGTGTACTAGAGGTGTCATACAGCTGCATACAGTGTGTGTGTACTAGAGGTGTCATACAGCTGCATACTGTGTGTGTGTACTAGAGGTGTCATACTGCTGCATACTGTGTGTGTGTACTAGAGGTGTCATACAGCTGCATACTGTGTGTGTGTACTAGAGGTGTCATACAGCTGCATACTGTGTGTGTGTACTAGAGGTGTCATACAGCTGCATACTGTGTGTGTGTACTAGAGGTGTCATACAGCTGCATACTGTGTGTGTGTACTAGAGGTGTCATACAGCTGCATACAGTGTGTGTGTACTAGAGGTGTCATACAGCTGCATACTGTGTGTGTGTACTAGAGGTGTCATACAGCTGCATACTGTGTGTGTACTAGAGGTGTCATACAGCTGCATACTGTGTGTGTACTAGAGGTGTCATACTGCTGCATACTGTGTGTGTGTACTAGAGGTGTCATACAGCTGTATACTGTGTGTGTACTAGAGGTGTCATACAGCTGCATACTGTGTGTGTACTAGAGGTGTCATACAGCTGCATACTGTGTGTGTGTACTAGAGGTGTCATACAGCTGTATACTGTGTGTGTGTACTAGAGATGTCATACAGCTGCATATTGTGTGTGTACTAGAGGTGTCATACAGCTGCATACTGTGTGTGTGTACTAGAGGTGTCATACAGCTGCATACTATGTGTGTACTAGAGGTGTCATACAGCTGCATACTGTGTGTGTACTAGAGGTGTCATACAGCTGCATACTGTGTGTGTACTAGAGGTGTCATACAGCTGCATACTGTGTGTGTGTACTAGAGGTGTCATACAGCTGCATACTGTGTGTGTGTACTAGAGGTGTCATACAGCTGCATACTGTGTGTGTGTATTAGAGGTGTCATACAGCTGCATACTGTGTGTGTGTACTAGAGATGTCATACAGCTGCATACTGTGTGTGTGTATTAGAGGTGTCATACAGCTGCATACTGTGTGTGTACTAGAGGTGTCATACAGCTGCATACTGTGTGTGTGTACTAGAGGTGTCATACTGCTGCATACTGTGTGTGTGTACTAGAGGTGTCATACAGCTGCATACTGTGTGTGTGTACTAGAGATGTCATACAGCTGCATACTGTGTGTGTGTACTAGAGGTGTCATACAGCTGCATACTGTGTGTGTACTAGAGGTGTCATACAGCTGCATACTGTGTGTGTACTAGAGGTGTCATACAGCTGCATACTGTGTGTGTACTAGAGGTGTCATACAGCTGCATACTGTGTGTGTACTAGAGGTGTCATACAGCTGCATACTGTGTGTGTACTAGAGGTGTCATACAGCTGCATACTGTGTGTGTGTACTAGAGGTGTCATACAGCTGCATACTGTGTGTGTGTGTACTAGAGGGGTCATACAGCTGCATACTGTGTGTGTGTACTAGAGGTGTCATACAGCTGCATACTGTGTGTGTGTACTAGAGGGGTCATACAGCTGCATACTGTGTGTGTGTACTAGAGGGGTCATACAGCTGCATACTGTGTGTGTGTACTAGAGGTGTCATACAGCTGCATACTGTGTGTGTGTACTAGAGGGGTCATACAGCTGTATACTGTGTGTGTACTAGAGGTGTCATACAGCTGCATACTGTGTGTGTGTACTAGAGGTGTCATACAGCTGCATACTGTGTGTGTGTACTAGAGGTGTCATACAGCTGCATACTGTGTGTGTACTAGAGGTGTCATACAGCTGCATACTGTGTGTGTACTAGAGGTGTCATACAGCTGCATACTGTGTGTGTACTAGAGGTGTCATACAGCTGCATACTGTGTGTGTGTACTAGAGGTGTCATACAGCTGCATACTGGTGTGTGTACTAGAGGTGTCATACAGCTGCATACTGTGTGTGTACTAGAGGTGTCATACAGCTGCATACTGTGTGTGTGTACTAGAGGTGTCATACAGCTGCATACTGTGTGTGTGTACTAGAGGTGTCATACAGCTGCATACTGTGTGTGTGTACTAGAGGTGTCATACAGCTGCATACTGTGTGTGTGTACTAGAGGTGTCATACAGCTGCATACTGTGTGTGTGTACTAGAGGTGTCATACAGCTGCATACTGTGTGTGTACTAGAGGTGTCATACAGCTGCATACTGTGTGTGTACTAGAGGTGTCATACAGCTGCATACTGTGTGTGTACTAGAGGTGTCATACAGCTGCATACTGTGTGTGTGTACTAGAGGTGTCATACAGCTGCATACTGTGTGTGTACTAGAGGTGTCATACAGCTGCATACTGTGTGTGTGTACTAGAGGTGTCATACAGCTGCATACTGTGTGTGTACTAGAGGTGTCATACAGCTGCATACTGTGTGTGTGTACTAGAGGTGTCATACAGCTGCATACTGTGTGTGTGTACTAGAGGTGTCATACAGCTGCATACTGTGTGTGTGTACTAGAGGTGTCATACAGCTGCATACTGTGTGTGTGTACTAGAGGTGTCATACAGCTGCATACTGTGTGTGTGTACTAGAGGTGTCATACAGCTGCATACTGTGTGTGTGTACTAGAGGTGTCATACAGCTGCATACTGTGTGTGTGTACTAGAGGTGTCATACAGCTGCATACTGTGTGTGTGTACTAGAGGTGTCATACAGCTGCATACTGTGTGTGTGTACTAGAGGTGTCATACAGCTGCATACTGTGTGTGTGTACTAGAGGTGTGATACAGCTGCATACTGTGTGTGTACTAGAGGTGTCATACAGCTGCATACTGTGTGTGTGTACTAGAGGTGTCATACAGCTGCATACTGTGTGTGTGTACTAGAGGTGTCATACAGCTGCATACTGTGTGTGTGTACTAGAGGTGTCATACAGCTGCATACTGTGTGTGTGTACTAGAGGTGTCATACAGCTGCATACTGTGTGTGTGTACTAGAGATGTCATACAGCTGCATACTGTGTGTGTGTACTAGAGGTGTCATACAGCTGCATACTGTGTGTGTGTACTAGAGGTGTCATACAGCTGCATACTGTGTGTGTGTACTAGAGGTGTCATACAGCTGCATACTGTGTGTGTACTAGAGGTGTCATACAGCTGCATACTGTGTGTGTGTACTAGAGGTGTCATACAGCTGCATACTGTGTGTGTACTAGAGGTGTCATACAGCTGCATACTGTGTGTGTACTAGAGGTGTCATACAGCTGCATACTGTGTGTGTGTACTAGAGGTGTCATACAGCTGCATACTGTGTGTGTGTACTAGAGGTGTCATACAGCTGCATACTGTGTGTGTACTAGAGGTGTCATACAGCTGCATACTGTGTGTGTGTACTAGAGGTGTCATACAGCTGCATACTGTGTGTGTACTAGAGGTGTCATACAGCTGCATACTGTGTGTGTGTACTAGAGGTGTCATACAGCTGCATACTGTGTGTGTGTACTAGAGGTGTCATACAGCTGCATACTGTGTGTGTACTAGAGGTGTCATACAGCTGCATACTGTGTGTGTGTACTAGAGGTGTCATACAGCTGCATACTGTGTGTGTGTACTAGAGGTGTCATACAGCTGCATACTGTGTGTGTGTACTAGAGGTGTCATACAGCTGCATACTGTGTGTGTGTACTAGAGGTGTCATACAGCTGCATACTGTGTGTGTACTAGATGTGTCATACAGCTGCATACTGTGTGTGTGTACTAGAGGTGTCATACAGCTGCATACTGGTGTGTGTACTAGAGGTGTCATACAGCTGCATACTGTGTGTGTACTAGAGGTGTCATACAGCTGCATACTGTGTGTGTACTAGAGGTGTCATACAGCTGCATACTGTGTGTGTACTAGAGGTGTCATACAGCTGCATACTGTGTGTGTGTACTAGAGGTGTCATACAGCTGCATACTGTGTGTGTGTACTAGAGGTGTCATACAGCTGCATACTGTGTGTGTGTACTAGAGGTGTCATACAGCTGCATACTGTGTGTGTGTACTAGAGGTGTCATACAGCTGCATACTGTGTGTGTACTAGAGGTGTCATACAGCTGCATACTGTGTGTGTGTACTAGAGGTGTCATACAGCTGCATACTGTGTGTGTGTACTAGAGGTGTCATACAGCTGCATACTGTGTGTGTACTAGAGGTGTCATACAGCTGCATACTGTGTGTGTGTACTAGAGGTGTCATACAGCTGCATACTGTGTGTGTAATAGAGGTGTCATACAGCTGCATACTGTGTGTGTGTACTAGAGGTGTCATACAGCTGCATACTGTGTGTGTGTACTAGAGGTGTCATACAGCTGCATACTGTGTGTGTGTACTAGAGGTGTCATACAGCTGCATACTGTGTGTGTACTAGAGGTGTCATACAGCTGCATACTGTGTGTGTACTAGAGGTGTCATACAGCTGCATACTGTGTGTGTGTACTAGAGGTGTCATACAGCTGCATACTGTGTGTGTACTAGAGGTGTCATACAGCTGCATACTGTGTGTGTACTAGAGGTGTCATACAGCTGCATACTGTGTGTGTACTAGAGGTGTCATACAGCTGCATACTGTGTGTGTACTAGAGGTGTCATACAGCTGCATACTGTGTGTGTGTACTAGAGGTGTCATACAGCTGCATACTGTGTGTGTGTACTAGAGGTGTCATACAGCTGCATACTGTGTGTGTACTAGAGGTGTCATACAGCTGCATACTGTGTGTGTGTACTAGAGGTGTCATACAGCTGCATACTGTGTGTGTGTACTAGAGGGGTCATACAGCTGCATACTGTGTGTGTACTAGAGGTGTCATACAGCTGCATACTGTGTGTGTACTAGAGGTGTCATACAGCTGCATACTGTGTGTGTGTACTAGAGGTGTCATACAGCTGCATACTGTGTGTGTGTGTACTAGAGGTGTCATACAGCTGCATACTGTGTGTGTACTAGAGGTGTCATACAGCTGCATACTGTGTGTGTGTACTAGAGGTGTCATACAGCTGCATACTGTGTGTGTACTAGAGGTGTCATACAGCTGCATACTGTGTGTGTACTAGAGGTGTCATACAGCTGCATACTGTGTGTGTACTAGAGGTGTCATACAGCTGCATACTGTGTGTGTGTACTAGAGGTGTCATACAGCTGCATACTGTGTGTGTGTACTAGAGGTGTCATACAGCTGCATACTGTGTGTGTACTAGAGGTGTCATACAGCTGCATACTGTGTGTGTGTACTAGAGGTGTCATACAGCTGCATACTGTGTGTGTGTACTAGAGGTGTCATACAGCTGCATACTGTGTGTGTGTACTAGAGGTGTCATACAGCTGCATACTGTGTGTGTGTACTAGAGGTGTCATACAGCTGCATACTGTGTGTGTACTAGAGGTGTCATACAGCTGCATACTGTGTGTGTGTGTACTAGAGGTGTCATACAGCTGCATACTGTGTGTGTGTACTAGAGGTGTCATACAGCTGCATACTGTGTGTGTACTAGAGGTGTCATACAGCTGCATACTGTGTGTGTGTGTACTAGAGGTGTCATACAGCTGCATACTGTGTGTGTACTAGAGGTGTCCATACAGCTGCATACTGTGTGTGTACTAGAGGTGTCATACAGCTGCATACTGTGTGTGTACTAGAGGTGTCATACAGCTGCATACTGTGTGTGTGTACTAGAGGTGTCATACAGCTGCATACTGTGTGTGTGTACTAGAGGTGTCATACAGCTGCATACTGTGTGTGTACTAGAGGTGTCATACAGCTGCATACTGTGTGTGTGTACTAGAGGTGTCATACAGCTGCATACTGTGTGTGTGTACTAGAGGTGTCATACAGCTGCATACTGTGTGTGTGTGTACTAGAGGTGTCATACAGCTGCATACTGTGTGTGTGTACTAGAGGTGTCATACAGCTGCATACTGTGTGTGTACTAGAGGTGTCATACAGCTGCATACTGTGTGTGTGTACTAGAGGTGTCATACAGCTGCATACTGTGTGTGTGTACTAGAGGTGTCATACAGCTGCATACTGTGTGTGTACTAGAGGTGTCATACAGCTGAATACTGTGTGTGTGTACTAGAGGTGTCATACAGCTGCATACTGTGTGTGTGTACTAGAGGTGTCATACAGCTGCATACTGGTGTGTGTACTAGAGGTGTCATACAGCTGCATACTGTGTGTGTGTACTAGAGGTGTCATACAGCTGCATACTGTGTGTGTGTACTAGAGGTGTCATACAGCTGCATACTGTGTGTGTGTACTAGAGGTGTCATACAGCTGCATACTGTGTGTGTACTAGAGGTGTCATACAGCTGCATACTGTGTGTGTGTACTAGAGGTGTCATACAGCTGCATACTGTGTGTGTACTAGAGGTGTCATACAGCTGCATACTGTGTGTGTACTAGAGGTGTCATACAGCTGCATACTGTGTGTGTGTACTAGAGGTGTCATACAGCTGCATACTGTGTGTGTGTACTAGAGGTGTCATACAGCTGCATACTGTGTGTGTACTAGAGGTGTCATACAGCTGCATACTGTGTGTGTGTACTAGAGGTGTCATACAGCTGCATACTGTGTGTGTACTAGAGGTGTCATACAGCTGCATACTGTGTGTGTGTACTAGAGTGTCATACAGCTGCATACTGTGTGTGTGTACTAGAGGTGTCATACAGCTGCATACTGTGTGTGTACTAGAGGTGTCATACAGCTGCATACTGTGTGTGTGTACTAGAGGTGTCATACAGCTGCATACTGTGTGTGTGTACTAGAGGTGTCATACAGCTGCATACTGTGTGTTACTAGAGGTGTCATACAGCTGCATACTGTGTGTGTACTAGAGGTGTCATACTGCTGCATACTGTGTGTGTGTACTAGAGGTGTCATACAGCTGCATACTGTGTGTGTACTAGAGGTGTCATACAGCTGCATACTGTGTGTGTGTACTAGAGGTGTCATACAGCTGCATACTGTGTGTGTGTACTAGAGGTGTCATACAGCTGCATACTGTGTGTGTGTACTAGAGGTGTCATACAGCTGCATACTGTGCCTCACCTTGTTCATGTCAAACGTGCGGAACATTTGCTCTATGTAGCTGTTGGCTTCCTCACTGAGTCCTCGGAGGCCAAAGAACTGCTTGAACTCATGGAGGGTGAGCTGCCCTGATGGACATTCGGTCATAAACTTCTTGTACCAGTGGTGGATCTCCACGGCCTGCAGGTCATCCACTGTAGAACTGCTTGTAGACCCCATGCCCGAGAGGCTCCTGCGCAGATTAGGCGCACTCTAGCTGTCACTTAACAAGGCTGAGAGGCTCCACTCTAGTTGTCACTTAACAAGGCTGAGAGGCTCCACTCTAGCTGTCACTTAACAAGGCTGAGAGGCTCCACTCTAGCTGTCACTTCTGAGAGGCTCCACTCTAGCTGTCACTTAACAAGGCTGAGAGGCTCCACTCTAGCTGTCACTTAACAAGACTGAGAGGCTCCACTCTAGCTGTCACTTAACAAGGCTGAGAGGCTCCACTCTAGCTGTCACTTAACAAGGCTGAGAGGCTCCACTCTAGCTGTCACTTAACAAGGCTGAAAGGCTCCACTCTAGCTGTCACTTCTGAGAGGCTCCACTCTAGCTGTCACTTAACAAGGCTGAGAGTCTCCACTCTAGCTGTCACTTCTGAGAGGCTCCACTCTAGCTGTCACTTAACAAGACTGAGAGGCTGCACTCTAGCTGTCACTTAACAAGACTGAGAGGCTCCACTCTAGCTGTCACTTAACAAGACTGTAGCCTCAGTTTTATAAAGCACTTATCAGTTCTCACTGGTCATCCAGTAAATGATGCACACAGTGGTATTGGCTGGGATAGGGGGCTCTGTATTCTGGGGTCTCTCCGTTATAGGCAGTCCCCTCAGCACAGTTCCCCCAATATGACCCCTCCTCATCCTGAGTCTCCTTTTAAATGGCAACGTCAGGTCTGTAATCCCCTAATGCCTCTTAAGGAAGCTCTTTATATTTCAAGGTTAATCTGATACTTGTGGGATTAGTGATCGGTTGCACGCTGCTAACTTACTAGTGAGGAACTTGTTTACAACTCAGATAAGGAGAGGCATCTGTGGTAATGTTCTGCCTCACAAAGTGCTGATATCTACACTTTAGGTTACAATGATATCAGTACTTTTTACCAGGGAAAAACAAATAAACAGAAAATAAAATTATATGAAACGTGTGCAGAGCTGTTATACATTAGGGGGCAGGCTGTGTGCTGAGCTGTTATACATTAGGGGGCAGGCTGGGTGCTGTGTGCAGAGCTGTTATACATTAGGGGCAGACTGGGTGCTGTGTGCAGAGCTGTTATACATTAGGGGGCAGGCTGGGTGCTGTGTGCTGTGTGCAGAGCTGTTATACATTAGGGGGCAGGCTGGGTGCCATGTGCAGAGCTGTTATACATTAGGGGGCAGACTGGGTGCTGTGTGCAGAGCTGTTATACATTAGGGGGCAGGCTGTGTGCTGTGTGCTGTGTGCAGAGCTGTTATACATTAGGGGGCAGGCTGGGTGCCATGTGCAGAGCTGTTATACATTAGGGGGCAGGCTGGGTGCTGTGTGCAGAGCTGTTATACATTAGGGGGCAGGCTGGGTGCTGTGTGCAGAGCTGTTATACATTAGGGGGCAGGCTGTGTGCTGTGTGCTGTGTGCAGAGCTGTTATACATTAGGGGGCAGGCTGAGTGCTGTGTGCAGAGCTGTTATACATTAGGGGGCAGGCTGGGTGCTGTGTGCAGAGCTGTTATACATTAGGGGCAGGCTGGGTGCTGTGTGCAGAGCTGTTATACATTAGGGGGCAGGCTGGGTGCCATGTGCAGAGCTGTTATACATTAGGGGGCAGACTGGGTGCTGTGTGCAGAGCTGTTATACATTAGGGGGCAGGCTGTGTGCTGTGTGCAGAGCTGTTATACATTAGGGGCAGGCTGAGTGCTGTGTGCAGAGCTGTTATACATTAGGGGGCAGGCTGGGTGCCATGTGCAGAGCTGTTATACATTAGGGGGCAGGCTGGGTGCTGTGTGCAGAGCTGTTATACATTAGGGGGCAGGCTGAGTGCTGTGTGCAGAGCTGTTATACATTAGGGGGCAGGCTGGGTACCATGTGCAGAGCTGTTATACATTAGGGGGCAGGCTGGGTACCATGTGCAGAGCTGTTATACATTAGGGGGCAGGCTGGGTGCTGTGTGCAGAGCTGTTATACATTAGGGGGCAGGCTGAGTGCTGTGTGCAGAGCTGTTATACATTAGGGGGCAGGCTGGGTACCATGTGCAGAGCTGTTATACATTAGGGGGCAGGCTGGGTGCTGTGTGCAGAGCTGTTATACATTAGGGGGCAGGCTGAGTGCTGTGTGCAGAGCTGTTATACATTAGGGGGCAGGCTGGGTGCCATGTGCAGAGCTGTTATACATTAGGGGGCAGGCTGGGTACCATGTGCAGAGCTGTTATACATTAGGGGGCAGGCTGGGTGCTGTGTGCAGAGCTGTTATACATTAGGGGGCAGGCTGAGTGCTGTGTGCAGAGCTGTTATACATTAGGGGGCAGGCTGGGTACCATGTGCAGAGCTGTTATACATTAGGGGGCAGGCTGGGTGCTGTGTGCAGAGCTGTTATACATTAGGGGGCAGCCTGGGTACCATGTGCAGAGCTGTTATACACTAGGGGGCAGACTGGGTGCTGTGTGCAGAGCTGTTATACATTAGGGGGCAGGCTGGGTGCTGTGTGCTGTGTGCAGAGCTGTTATACATTAGGGGGCAGGCTGGGTGCCATGTGCAGAGCTGTTATACATTAGGGGGCAGGCTGGGTGCTGTGTGCAGAGCTGTTATACATTAGGGGGCAGGCTGGGTGCCATGTGCAGAGCTGTTATACATTAGGGGGCAGGCTGGGTACCATGTGCAGAGCTGTTATACATTAGGGGGCAGGCTGGGTGCTGTGTGCAGAGCTGTTATACATTAGGGGCAGGCTGAGTGCTGTGTGCAGAGCTGTTATACATTAGGGGGCAGGCTGAGTGCTGGGTGCAGAGCTGTTATACATTAGGGGGCAGGCTGAGTGCTGTGTGCAGAGCTGTTATACATTAGGGGCAGGCTGTGTGCTGTGTGCAGAGCTGTTATACATTAGGGGGCAGGCTGAGTGCTGGGTGCAGAGCTGTTATACATTAGGGGGCAGGCTGAGTGCTTGGTGCAGAGCTGTTATACATTAGGGGGCAGGCTGGGTGCTGTGTGCTGTGTGCAGAGCTGTTATACATTAGGGGGCAGGCTGGGTGCCATGTGCAGAGCTGTTATACATTAGGGGGCAGGCTGGGTGCTGTGTGCAGAGCTGTTATACATTAGGGGGCAGGCTGGGTGCCATGTGCAGAGCTGTTATACATTAGGGGGCAGGCTGGGTACCATGTGCAGAGCTGTTATACATTAGGGGGCAGGCTGGGTGCTGTGTGCAGAGCTGTTATACATTAGGGGCAGGCTGAGTGCTGTGTGCAGAGCTGTTATACATTAGGGGGCAGGCTGAGTGCTGGGTGCTGAGCTGTTATACATTAGGGGGCAGGCTGAGTGCTGTGTGCAGAGCTGTTATACATTAGGGGCAGGCTGTGTGCTGTGTGCAGAGCTGTTATACATTAGGGGGCAGGCTGAGTGCTGGGTGCAGAGCTGTTATACATTAGGGGGCAGGCTGAGTGCTTGGTGCAGAGCTGTTATACATTAGGGGGCAGGCTGGGTGCAGAGCTGTTATACATTAGGGGGCAGGCTGGGTGCAGAGCTGTTATACATTAGGGGCAGGCTGGGTGCTGTGTGCAGAGCTGTTATACATTAGGGGGCAGGCTGTGTGCTGTGTGCAGAGCTGTTATACATTAGGGGGCAGGCTGGGTGCTGTGTGCAGAGCTGTTATACATTAGGGGGCAGGCTGAGTGCTGTGTGCAGAGCTGTTATACATTAGGGGGCAGGCTGTGTGCTGAGCTGTTATACATTAGGGGCAGGCTGGGTGCAGAGCTGTTATACATTAGAGGGCAGGCTGGGTGCTGTGTGCAGAGCTGTTATACAAGGTCATGGTAGCACCAGTATCTCGTAGACCACTGACCTCCTTCCCATTCACTTTAACCAGTTGCCGGTGCTGTTGTGCCGAGTGTAAAACCTTGGGATTCATTTGGATACTGTGCTAATTGCTCACATCCAGTGATATACTGGAGAGGCAGCACACAGCAGCAAGCATACCAAACAAATACAGTTTGTATAAGCAGCAAAACATGAGGGCCCCAGCATGTGTATCTGTGCCAGGCAGGGGTCGATGTGAGAGGGAGCCAGGCGGGGGCCGATGTGAGAGGGAGCCAGGAGGGGGCCGGTGTAAGAGGGAGCCAGGCGGGGGCCAATGTGAGAGGGAGCCAGGCGGGGGCCAATGCGAGAGGGAGCCAGGCGGGGGCCAATGCGAGAGGGAGCCAGGCGGGGGCCAATGTGAGAGGGAGCCAGGCGGGGGCCAATGTGAGAGGGAGCCAGGCGGGGGCCAATGTGAGAGGGAGCCAGGCGGGGGCCAATGTGAGAGGGAGCCAGGCGGGGGCCAATGTGAGAGGGAGCCAGGCGGGGGCCAATGTGAGAGGGAGCCAGGTGGGGGCCGATGTGAAAGGGAGCCAGGTGGGGGCCGATGTGAAAGGGAGCCAGGTGGGGGCCGATGTGAGAGGGAGCCAGGTGGGGGCCTGTTACGGTACCAACAGTGTACCAAGGGTTAATACCAGATGAACAATGTCCTGCAAACAGAATCAGCACTTCACAACCTTGATCAGTTTCCCTGCAAACATGAGACCAAGCTCCACATTTCAGGTTTAAAACAGAATAACTACTTTATTTGAAGGCAGCACACAGATTTATACCCCCGGGCTTCAGGTTACAGAGGGCATTGATTTAACAGTAAAGCAAACATATGAACAATGCATCAAACCTCTAACAATTGTCTATTCACAGGTAAAACAGATTAACATATTAAGTTAATTAACTAGGGAAGAACGTTTACTCAGACAATCTGATGTTGGGCAGTCTAGTTAACATAATCACACAAGGACACAATCAGATCTGAAACATACATAGAATACATCTTATTACAGAATATAGGAACAGTTCTTATTAGCTATAAAGTCTTTTATGCCCACTTGGCTTATAGAGTCACAATTGCTCCCACAAGGGGCACTCACACCCTGTACCCATCCTGTATTTATGGATACAGGGTGACATAGACATAAGACAGAGTTATGAAAGTACATGGGGTGTCCAGCATATAAAATTCCATATTTCCATGCAGTCTCTGGGTATCCTTAAGCCCATGTACCTCCAGCCCAAAGAATGTTCCATAACAGGCCCTCCAATGTACAGTGGCGAGATTGGTTTCGTCACAGGGCCGATGTGAAAGGGAGCCAGGCGGGGGCCGATGTGAAAGGGAGCCAGGCGGGGGCCGATGTGAAAGGGAGCCAGGCGGGGGCAGATGGGAGAGGGAGACAGGCGGTGGCCGATGTGAGAGGGAGCCAGGCGGGGGCCTATGTGAAAGGGAGCCAGGCGGGTGGCGATGTGAGAGGGAGCCAGGCGGGGGCAGATGGGAGAGGGTGCCAGGTGGGGGCCGATTACTCTGGTATTTTGGAATCTTATTTATATATATATATTTAGGTTTTTTTCAGTGGTATAATTTAGTGGTGAAAATTATTAGTGCCCCCCCAGTTTTGACTGTGGTATCTTATGTGCCCCCCCTATATATTGTTCCTAGAGTCGCCACTGGTAATACTGCTTGAAGGCGGGAATTAAAATGTAATACTGCTTGAGTGCGGGAATTAAAATGTAATACTGCTTGAGCGCGGGAAATAAAAATGCACAGGGACTGTAGATGAGGTGCACAGAGATTGTAGATGAGGTGCACAGGGACTGTAGATGAGGTGCACAGGGACTGTAGATGAGGTGCACAGAGACTGTAGATGAGGTGCACAGAGACTGTAGATGAGGTGCACAGGGACTGTAGATGAGGTGCACAGGGACTGTAGATGAGGTGCACAGGGACTGTAGATGAGGTGCACAGAGACTGTAGATGAGGTGCACAGAGACTGTAGATGAGGTGCACAGAGACTGTAGATGAGGTGCACAGGGACTGTAGATGAGGTGCACAGGGACTGTAGATGAGGTGCACAGGGACTGTAGATGAGGTGCACAGGGACTGTAGATGAGGTGCACAGGGACTGTAGATGAGGTGCACAGGGACTGTAGATGAGGTGCACAGGGACTGTAGATGAGGTGCACAGGGACTGTAGATGAGGTGCACAGGGACTGTAGATGAGGTGCACAGGGACTGTAGATGAGGTGCACAGGGACTGTAGATGAGGTGCACAGGGACTGTAGATGAGGTGCACAGGGACTGTAGATGAGGTGCACAGGGACTGTAGATGAGGTGCACAGGGACTGTAGATGAGGTGCACAGGGACTGTAGATGAGATGCACAGAGACTGTAGATGAGGTGCACAGGGACTGTAGATGAGGTGCACAGGGACTGTAGATGAGATGCACAGAGACTGTAGATGAGGTGCACAGGGACTGTAGATGAGGTGCACAGGGACTGTAGATGAGGTGCACAGGGACTATAGATGAGGTGCACAGAGACTGTAGATGAGGTGCACAGGGACTGTAGATGAGGTGCACAGGGACTGTAGATGAGGTGCACAGGGACTGTAGATGAGGTGCACAGGGACTGTAGATGAGGTGCACAGGGACTGTAGATGAGGTGCACAGGGACTGTGCGGCTAACTATCACTGTAGGCTGACAAATGTAATGAGCATAGGAGTAGGACATATAAAAAACATGTGACCGGGCTACTTGTTAACACTCACAGTTTCAGCAGACAGAAGTTCAGTCTGTTCAGACAACTCATCTACCTGCATTAAACATCTCTTCTCATTCTCTGGGCCAGCTCACACAATTCTAACTGCAGCTACACAAGTAGCGGCTATCTCCTCCCCCCCTCTTTCAAAAGCCCTCTCATAAAATGTAATACTGCTTGAGCGCGGGAAATTAAATGTAATACTGCTTGAGCGCGGGAAATTAAATGTAATACTGCTTGAGCGCGGGAATTAAATGTAATACTTCGTGAGCACGGGAAAGTAAATGTAATACTGCGTGAGCGCGGGAAATAAAATGTAATACTGCTTGAGCGCAGGAAATAAAATGTAATACTGCTTGAGTGCGGGAAATTAAAATGTAATACTGCTTGAGCGCGGAAAATTAAATGTAATACTGCTTGAGCGCGGGAAATTAAATGTAATACTGCTTGAGCGCGGGAAATTAAATGTAATACTGCTTGAGCGTGGGAAATAAAATGTAATACTGCTTGAGCGCGGGATTTTAAATGTACTACTGCTTGAGCGCGGGAAATAAAATGTGTGACAGACCCTTCGGTCAGGACTGAAAGCGTTAACTTTATTTTCTAAATACAAGTTGCTGGCATCAGCTATAATTAAGTTAGTGATAAGCATTCCATTGTTTAATCACTCTCAGAGAGCAGACGCCTAAGTGATAAGGAAAGCCAAGAGTGTCTTGTGTTTAAAGTGTTAAGTAATTTAATTCTATTGTATCATGTCAAAGGGCGTCTTCCCCTTTTATCTAATGTACAAGAGTCTTTCAACCCCCCCATCTGGGGTCAAACCTGTATAAATACTAGGCATCTAGCCTTTAATAAATGACATTCTGTTTTAAACCTGAAAACTGGCTGGGTTGTGAATTGCTGATTCTGTATGCAGGACATTGTTCATCTGGTATTAACCCTTGGTATCCTGTTGGTACCGTAACAATTGGTGGCAAGCGACGGAATGAACCTTATCGCCCAGAAGAGAAACTACACAAGCCAGTAACCTCAGGAAGAGGGGGATTATTACAATACTGACTAAGATGGAAAGAGTACCAGGGACAGAAGGAACAAATGGGCCCAGCATAGCAGACAGAACCCCTGAAGAAACAATCTTTGATCGGGCGGTTAAAATAAGACTGGCACATTATGGCCCCAACCCATCTGCGGAAATTATCGACCGGGTCATAGCAGCTGTGGAGGCCAACCTACTTCGCCAAAGCGGCGCTGCAGCAGCCCAAGTCACAGCAACCCAAGTGGAAAAGGGAAAAGTAAATTTTGCAGCTTTTAAAAACTTCCTTGAAACAGAAGGAGAGATTGATGGGTACCTTGCGGATTTTGAGAGGCAATGTGCACTACACAAGGTACCCGCAGAGGACTGGGTCCCAATATTATCCGGAAAATTATCCGGCCGGGCCAGTGAGGCTTTTCGGGCCATTCCAGATGAGGAAGTCGGGGATTATAATACTGTGAAAAAGGCTCTGCTCTCCAGGTATGCGGTTACACCGGAGGCATACCGGAGGCGGTTCAGAGACACTGTTAAATTAGCTGGTGATTCCTACGTTGAGTGGGCATATAAGGTGCACCGCACAGCATCTTACTGGATGGCGGGGTGCCAAGCCGTATCTGGGGAAGAGGTGCTGCAGCTATTCCTGTTGGAACATTGCTTTGACAAGTTATCAGCAGGAGTTAGAGAGTGGGTTTGGGACCGTAAACCCTCCACCCTGCATGAAGCTGCTCGTCTGGCAGATGAGTATACGGATGCCCGCAAACTGGACACTGCTACCACTAAGCCCCCTGCTAGAGTGGAGTACAGACCCCCAGTCACCCCAGCAGCTGCCAGTTACCAACCCCCGGCGCACCGCTATACCACACGGCCTCTGGCCACGAACTACCCTCAGAGAGCCCGGTTCAATTTGCGGGGCTACTCACAACCGATTCGGTGCTTTGGATGTAAGCAACTAGGGCACAAAAGACCAGAGTGTCCCCTAAATGCAGCGAACCAAGCACAGTCCTGGAGAAGACCTGCCGGCGGAATCACACGTAACCCTCAGCCTGCGGCCCGCTACGTAGAGGCGCAAGAATGCTGGGGCATCCTACATGAAGCAGACCTTGTGCAAGCTGCCCGCCGGAATAACCGGCAACTGGTTAAAGTGAATGGGAAGGAGGTCAGTGGTCTACGGGATACTGGTGCTACCACGACCTTGCTTCAAAAGAACTTGGTGTCTGAGAAACAGCACACTGGAGACACTGTGACTGAGGGTAGCAGGGGGCGCTGTGTTCTGCCTACCTGTTGCCAGGGTACATTTGGATTGGGGAGTGGGCGCTAGACCTGTGAATGTGGGGGTCATGAAGGATTTACCTGCTGATGTTCTCCTTGGAAATAACTTGGCCCCCCTTGGTTCTGCCTACGCTCCTATGGGTCCCGCCGATGTTAACCCTGTGACTACCCGTGCCCAGATCCGTGCAGCAGAGACTGACCCACCTGCTGCTAAGCCCCAGGACGCTGAGCTCAGTAAATCTCTATCCGCTATTGATACGTGGAAGTCCCGTTACAATGCGCTGATGAAGGAGAAGAGGAGCGCAGAGGAAAAAGCACATTTAGAACGTGAATCTCTGCTAGACAAGCTGCACCGACAGACTGCAGAAAACACCAGCTTGAGAGTGGGACATGAAACATTAAAGACAAACTTAGCGACACTTGAGGAGAAGCTGACGCTGGCTCATAGTGAGGTGCAGCAACTCAAGGGCACCCTATGTCAGTATGAAGGGATTGTGGATACCTATAAAGAGCAGGTACAGAAAACTCGTAAAGAATCTGATGGGATTTTGAAGGACTGTTTGGCCCTGGTCTGGGCACTGAGGAAGTTGAACCCTTGTTTGTATGGACAGGAATTCTCTCTCATAACGGGAATACAGATGGATTGTCCTGGCAAACTGACATGCCTACCACCTCCTAGTCCGGTCATCCCCAGGTTGACCCGCCAAAGGGTCAAGCCGGGTCTGCCGGAGTGTTCCACAAGGGGGGAGCTATGTGACAGACCCTTCGGTCAGGACTGAAAGCGTTAACTTTATTTTCTAAATACAAGTTGCTGGCATCAGCTATAATTAAGTTAGTGATAAGCATTCCATTGTTTAATCACTCTCAGAGAGCAGACGCCTAAGTGATAAGGAAAGCCAAGAGTGTCTTGTGTTTAAAGTGTTAAGCAATGTAATTCTATTGTATCATGTCAAAGGGCGTCTTCCCCTTTTATCTAATGTACAAGAGTCTTTCAACCCCCCCATCTGGGGTCAAACCTGTATAAATACTAGGCATCTAGCCTTTAATAAATGACATTCTGTTTTAAACCTGAAAACTGGCTGGGTTGTGAATTGCTGATTCTGTATGCAGGACATTGTTCATCTGGTATTAACCCTTGGTACCCTGTTGGTACCGAAACAAAATGTAATACTGCTTGAGCGCGGGAATTAAAATGTAATACTGCTTGAGCGCTGGAATTAAAATGTAATACTGCTTGAGCGCGGGAAATTAAATGTAATACTGCTTGAGCGCGGGAAATTAAATGTAATACTGCTTGAGCGCGGGAAATGTAATACTGCTTGAGCGCGGGAATTAAAATGTAATACTGCTTGAACGCGGGAAATAAAATGTAATACTGCTTGAGCGCGGGAAATAAAATGTAATACTGCTTGAGCGCGGGATTTTAAATGTAATACTGCTTGAGCGCGGGAAATGTAATACTGCTTGAGCGCGGGAATTAAAATGTAATACTGCTTGAACGCGGGAAATAAAATGTAATACTGCTTGAGCGCGGGAAATAAAATGTAATACTGCTTGAGCGCGGGATTTTAAATGTAATACTGCTTGAGCGCGGGAAATTAAATGTAATACTGCTTGAGCGCGGGAAATTAAATGTAATATTGCTTGAGCGCGGGAATTAAAATGTAATACTGCTTGAGCGCGGGAAATAAAATGTAATACTGCTTGAGCGCGGGAAATTAAATGTAGTACTGCTTGAGCGCGGGATTTTAAATGTAATACTGCTTGAGCGCGGGAAATTAAATGTAATATTGCTTGAGCGCGGGAATTAAAATGTAATACTGCTTGAGCGCGGGAAATAAAATGTAATACTGCTTGAGCGCGGGAAATTAAATGTAGTACTGTTGAGCGCGGGATTTTAAATGTAATACTGCTTGAGCGCGGGAAATAAAATGTAATACTGCTTGAGCGCAGGATTTTAAATGTAATACTGCTTGAG
Organism: Bombina bombina; assembly: GCF_027579735.1. Classification (NCBI taxonomy): domain Eukaryota; kingdom Metazoa; phylum Chordata; class Amphibia; order Anura; family Bombinatoridae; genus Bombina; species Bombina bombina. The sequence continues at coordinate 4,608,628 of NC_069504.1, read as the reverse complement.
CGCGGGAAATAAAATGTAATACTGCTTGAGCGCGGGAATTAAAATGTAATACTGCTTGAGCGCGGGAAATAAAATGTAATACTGCTTGAGCGCGGGAAATAAAATGTAATACTGCTTGAGCGTGGGAAATAAAATGTAATACTGCTTGAGCGCGGGAATTAAAATGTAAAAATAAATTTTACAAAAATCAAACCATCTTCAGCTCAATTTTCCTATGCTTTGATGTAATGGGTAAAGGGCAGTTGTCTGTCTCCTGCACAATCCTAGGATGCACGGTCTCATAGTCTCACAGTCTCAGTGTCACACAGTGTCACAGTCACACAGTCTCACAGTGTCACACAGTCTCACTCACACAGTGTCACAGTCACACAGTCTCACAGTGTCTCACAGTCGCAGTCACACAGTGGCTCACAGTCACACAGTCTGACAGTGTCACACAGTGTCACAGTCACAGTGTCATAGTCACACAGTGTCACACAGTCTCACAGTGTCACAGTCACACAGTGTCATAGTCTCACAGTGTCACACACAGTCACACAGTCTCACAGTGTCACACAGTCTCACAGTGTCACACAGTCTCACACAGTCACACAGTGTCACATAGTCTCACAGTCACACAGTCTCACAGACACAGTGTCATAGTCACACAGTGTCACAGTCACACAGTGTCATAGTCTCACAGTGTCACAGTGTCATAGTCACACAGTGTCACAGTCACACAGTGTCATAGTCACACAGTGTCACAGTCACACAGTGTCTCAAAATGTCACAGTCTCATAGTCTCACAGTCACACAGTCTCACAGACAGTGTCATAGTCACACAGTGTCACAGTCACACAGTGTCATAGTCTCACAGTGTCATAGTCACACAGTGTCACAGTCACACAGTGTCTCAAAATGTCACAGTCTCACAGTCACACAGTGTCATAGTCTCACAGTCACACAGTGTCACACAGTCTCACAGACAGTGTCATAGTCACACAGTGTCACAGTCACACAGTGTCATAGTCTCACAGTGTCATAGTCACACAGTGTCACAGTCACACAGTGTCATAGTCTCACAGTGTCATAGTCTCACAGTGTCACAGTGTCTCAAAATGTCATAGTCTCACAGTGTCACACAGTCTCACAGTCACACAGTGTCATAGTCTCACAGTCACACAGTCTCACAGTCTCACACAGTCACAGTGTCACATAGTCTCACAGTCACACAAACTCACAGTCTCACACAGTGTCACACAGTGTCACACAGTCACAGTGTCACACAGTCACACAGTCTCACACTGTCACAGTGTCACACAGTCTCACAGTATCACATAGTCTCACAGTCACAGTCTCACACAGTCACACAGACTCACAGTCTCACACTGTCACACAGTGTCACATAGTCTCACAGTGTCACATAGTCTCACAGACTCACAGTCTCACACTGTCACACAGTCTCACAGTGTCACATAGTCTCACAGTCACAGTCTCACACAGTCACACAGACTCACAGTCTCACACTGTCACACAGTGTCACATAGTCTCACAGTCACAGTCTCACACAGTCACACAGACTCACAGTCTCACACTGTCACACAGTGTCACATAGTCTCACAGTCTCACAAAGTCACATAGTCTCACAGTCACACAGTCTCACACAGTCACACAGTGTCACATAGTCTCACAGTCTCACACAGTCACACAGACTCACAGTCTCACAGTGTCACACAGTGTCACATAGTCACACAGTCTCACACAGTCACACAGTGTCACATAGTCTCACAGTCACAGTCTCACACAGTCACACAGACTCACACAGTGTCACATAGTCTCACAGTCACACATAGTCTCACAGTCACACATAGTCTCACAGTGTCACATAGTCTCACAGTCACAGTCTCACACAGACTCACAGTCTCACACTGTCACACAGTGTCACATAGTCTCACAGTGTCACACAGTCTCACAGTGTCACATAGTCTCACAGTCACACAGTGTCACACAGTCTCACAGTGTCACATAGTCTCACAGTCACAGTCTCACACAGTCACACAGACTCACAGTGTCACACAGTCTCACAGTGTCACAGTCTCACACAGTCACACAGACTCACAGTCTCACACTGTCACACAGTCTCACACAGTCACACAGTGTCACATAGTCTCACAGTCTCACACAGTCACACAGTGTCACATAGTCTCACAGTCACACAGTGTCACACAGTGTCACACAGTCTCACAGTGTCACACAGTCTCACAGTCACACAGTGTCACACAGTCTCACACAGACTTACAGTCACACAGTGTCACATAGTCTCACAGTCACAGTCTCACACAGTCACACAGACTCACAGTCTCACAGTGTCACACAGTCTCACAGTGTCACACAGTCTCACAGTCTCACAGTGTCACATAGTCTCACAGTCACAGTCTCACAGTGTCACATAGTCTCACACAGTCACACAGACTCACAGTCTCACAGTGTCACACAGTCTCACAGTGTCACACAGTCACACAGTGTCACATAGTCTCACAGTCACAGTCTCACACAGTCACACAGACTCACAGTGTCACACAGTCTCACAGTGTCGCACAGTCTCACAGTGTCACACAGTCTCACACAGTCACACAGTGTCACATAGTCTCACAGTCACACAGTCTCACAGTGTCACATAGTCTCACAGTCACAGTCTCACAGTCACAGAGACTCACAGTCTCACACAGTCACACAGACTCACAGTCTCACACTGTCACACACTGTCACACAGTCTCACACAGTCACACAGTGTCACATAGTCTCACAGTCACAGTCTCACACAGTCTCACAGTGTCACACAGTCTCACAGTGTCACACAGTCTCACAGTCTCACAGTGTCACATAGTCTCACACTGCTTGAGCACGGGAAATAAAATGTAATACTGCTTGAGCGCGGGATTTTAAATGTAATACTGCTTGAGCGCGGGAAATTAAATGTAATACTGCTTGAGCGCGGGAAATTAAATGTAATACTGCTTGAGCGCGGGAAATTAAATGTAATATTGCTTGAGCGCGGGAATTAAAATGTAATACTGCTTGAGCGCGGGAAATAAAATGTAATACTGCTTGAGCGCGGGAAATTAAATGTAGTACTGCTTGAGCGCGGGATTTTAAATGTAATACTGCTTGAGCGCGGGAAATAAAATGTAATACTGCTTGAGCGCAGGATTTTAAATGTAATACTGCTTGAGCGCGGGAAATAAAATGTAATACTGCTTGAGCGCGGGAATTAAAATGTAATACTGCTTGAGCGTGGGAAATAAAATGTAATACTGCTTGAGCGTGGGAAATAAAATGTAATACTGCTTGAGCGCGGGAAATAAAATGTAATACTGCTTGAGCGCGGGAAATAAAATGTAATACTGCTTGAGCGTGGGAAATAAAATGTAATACTGCTTGAGCGCGGGAATTAAAATGTAAAAATAAATTTTAAAAAAATCAAACCATCTTCAGCTCAATTTTCCTATGCTTTGATGTAATGGGTAAAGGGCAGTTGTCTGTCTCCTGCACAATCCTAGGATGCACGGTCTCATAGTCTCACAGTCTCAGTGTCACACAGTGTCACAGTCACACAGTCTCACAGTGTCACACAGTCTCACTCACACAGTGTCACAGTCACACAGTCTCACAGTGTCTCACAGTCGCAGTCACACAGTGGCTCACAGTCACACAGTCTGACAGTGTCACAGTGTCATAGTGTCATAGTCACACAGTCTCACAGTGTCACAGTCACACAGTGTCATAGTCTCACAGTCACACAGTCTCACAGTGTCACACACAGTCACACAGTCTCACAGTGTCACACAGTCTCACAGTGTCACAGTCTCACACAGTCACACAGTGTCACATAGTCTCACAGTCACACAGTGTCACAGTCACACAGTGTCACAGTCACACAGTGTCATAGTCTCACAGTGTCACAGTGTCATAGTCACACAGTGTCACAGTCACACAGTGTCATAGTCACACAGTGTCACAGTCACACAGTGTCTCAAAATGTCACAGTCTCACAGTCACACAGTGTCATAGTCTCACAGTCACACAGTCTCACAGACAGTGTCATAGTCACACAGTGTCATAGTCTCACAGTGTCATAGTCTCACAGTGTCACAGTCACACAGTGTCTCAAAATGTCACAGTCTCGCAGTCACACAGTGTCATAGTCTCACAGTCACACAGTGTCACACAGTCTCACAGACAGTGTCATAGTCACACAGTGTCACAGTCACACAGTGTCATAGTCTCACAGTGTCATAGTCACACAGTGTCACAGTCACACAGTGTCACAGTCTCACAGTGTCTCAAAATGTCATAGTCTCACAGTGTCACACAGTCTCACAGTCACACAGTGTCATAGTCTCACAGTCACACAGTGTCACACAGTCTCACACAGTGTCACATAGTCTCACAGTCACACAGACTCACAGTCTCACACAGTGTCACACACTGTCACACAGTCACAGTGTCACACAGTCACACAGTCTCACAGTGTCACATAGTCTCACAGTCACAGTCTCACACAGTCTCACACTGTCACACAGTGTCACATAGTCTCACAGTGTCACATAGTCTCACAGTCACAGTCTCACACAGTCACACAGACTCACAGTCTCACACTGTCACACAGTCTCACAGTGTCACATAGTCTCACAGTCACAGTCTCAAACAGTCACACAGACTCACAGTGTCACATAGTCTCACAGTCACAGTCTCACAGACTCACACTGTCACACAGTGTCACATAGTCTCACAGTCTCACAAAGTCACACAGTGTCACATAGTCTCACAGTCACACAGTCTCACAGTGTCACATAGTCTCACAGTCACAGTCTCACACAGTCACACAGACTCACAGTCTCACAGTGTCACACAGTGTCACACAGTCACACAGTGTCACATAGTCACACAGTGTCACATAGTCACACAGTCACACAGACTCACACAGTCACACAGTGTCACATAGTCTCACAGTCACACATAGTCTCACAGTCACACAGTGTCACATAGTCTCACAGTCACAGTCTCACACTGTCACACAGTGTCACATAGTCTCACAGTCCCACAGACTCACAGTCTCACACAGTCTCACAGTGTCACATAGTCTCACAGTCACACAGTCTCACAGTCACACAGTGTCACATAGTCTCACAGTCACAGTCTCACAGTGTCACACAGTCTCACAGTGTCACATAGTCTCACAGTCACACAGTCTCACACAGTCACAGTCTCACACAGTCACACAGACTCACAGTCTCACACTGTCACACAGTCTCACACAGTCACACAGTGTCACATAGTCTCACAGTCACACAGTCTCACACAGTCACACAGTGTCACATAGTCTCACAGTCACACAGTGTCACATAGTCTCACACAGTCACACAGACTCACAGTCACACAGTGTCACATAGTCTCACAGTCACAGTCTCACACAGTCACACAGACTCACAGTCTCACAGTGTCACACAGTCTCACAGTGTCACACAGTCTCACATAGTCTCACACAGTCACACAGTGTCACATAGTCTCACAGTCACAGTCTCACAGTGTCACATAGTCTCACACAGTCACACAGACTCACAGTCTCACAGTGTCACACAGTCTCACAGTGTCACACAGTCTCACATAGTCTCACAGTGTCACATAGTCTCACACAGTCACACAGACTCACAGTCTCACACAGTGTCGCACAGTCTCACACAGTCACACAGTGTCACATAGTCTCACAGTGTCACATAGTCTCACAGTCACAGAGACTCACAGTCTCACACTGTCACACAGTCTCACACTGTCACACAGTCTCACACAGTCACACAGTGTCACATAGTCTCACAGTCACACATAGTCTCACAGTCACACAGTGTCACACAGTCTCACACAGTCACACAGACTCACAGTCACACAGTGTCACATAGTCTCACAGTCACAGTCTCTCACAGTCACACAGACTCACAGTCTCACACTGTCACACAGTCTCACACAGTGTCACATAGTCTCACAGTGTCTCACAGTCACACAGTCTCACACAGTGTCACATAGTATCACAGTCACACAGACTCACAGTGTCACACAGTCTCACAGTCACACAGTGTCACACAGTCTCACAGTCACACAGTGTCACATAGTCTCACAGTCACACAGACTCACAGTGTCACACAGTCTCACAGTGTCACATAGTCTCACAGTCACACAGTCTCACACAGTCACACAGACTCACAGTCACACAGTGTCACATAGTCTCACAGTCACAGTCTCACACAGTCACACAGACTCACAGTGTCACACAGTCTCACAGTGTCACACAGTGTCACACAGTCTCACAGTCTCACACAGTCACAGTCACAGTCTCACACAGTCACACAGACTCACAGTCTCACACAGTGTCACATAGTCTCACAGTCACACATAGTCTCACAGTCACAGTCTCACAGTCACACAGTCTCACAGTCACAGTCTCACACAGACTCACAGTCTCACACTGTCACACAGTGTCACATAGTCTCACAGTCACAGTCTCACACAGTGTCACATAGTCTCACAGTCACACAGTGTCACATAGTCTCACAGTCACACAGTCACACAGTGTCACATAGTCTCACAGTCACACACAGTCACACAGTGTCACATAGTCTCACAGTCACACACAGTCACACAGTGTCACATAGTCTCACAGTCACACAGTCACACACAGTCACAGTCTCACACAGACTCACAGTCTCACACAGACTCACAGTCACAGTCACAGTCTCACACAGACTCACAGTCTCACACAGACTCACAGTCACAGTGTCTCACAGTCACACACAGACTCACAGTCTCACACAGACTCACAGTCACAGTCTCACACAGACTCACAGTCTCACACAGACTCACAGTCACAGTCTCACACAGACTCACAGTCTCACACACTGTCACACAGTCTCACACAGACTCACAGTCTCACACAGACTCACAGTCTCACACACTGTCACAGTCTCACACAGACTCACAGTCACAGTCTCAGTCTCACACAGACTCACAGTCTCACACAGACTCACAGTCACAGTCTTACACAGACTCACAGTCTCACACACTGTCACACAGTCTCACAGTCACAGTCTCACACAGACTCACAGTCTCACAGTCTCACACAGACTCACAGTCTCACACACTGTCACAGTCTCACACAGACTCACAGTCTCACACACTGTCACAGTCTCACACAGACTCACAGTCACAGTCTTACACAGACTCACAGTCTCACACACTGTCACACAGTCTCACAGTCACAGTCTCACACAGACTCACAGTCTCACAGTCTCACACAGTCTCACACAGACTCACAGTCTCACACACTGTCACAGTCTCACACAGACTCACAGTCACAGTCTCACACAGACTCACAGTCTCACACACTGTCACACAGTCTCACAGTCACAGTCTCACACAGACTCACAGTCACAGTCTTACACAGACTCACAGTCTCACACACTGTCACACAGTCTCACAGTCACAGTCTCACACAGACTCACAGTCTCACACAGACTCACAGTCACAGTCTCACACAGACTCACAGTCACAGTCTCACACAGACTCACAGTCACAGTCTCACACAGGCTCACAGTCACAGTCTCACACAGACTCACAGTCTCACACACTGTCACACAGTCACAGTCTCACACAGACTCACAGTCACACACTGTCACACACTGTCACACACTGTCACACAGTCTCAGACAGTCACACAGTCTCACAGACACAGTGGGGGGCGGGGTTAAGTACTTCAGCATGTGACCAGTTCTCACCAATGACATTGCGTCATTCTAAAGCATCTCGCTCACGTGGTAACGTGTTGTGGTTCTGTAAGAGATTTCCACTCGCTTATTGGCTGCTATTGATCTAAATATTTTTATTTGCTGTTGGAAATGGGCGTGTTCTAAGCTAAGTATTTGATTGGTTTAATGAAAGGAGAATTGGGCGGAGCAAGGAGCATGCGGAAGTATCTTGTGCTGATGTGGCCGGAGGTGGAGCGGTACGAACCGGACATAGTGACCGTGAGACCGAGACACTGAGCCGGGCGCTGCTGGAGCCGACTACCGGGAGCCAGAGACAGAAACCGACAGATTAAAGGGGGGCACTGAGGTAACTGGTGACCTGACTAAAGAGGGGGCACTGAGGTAACTGGTGACCTGACTAAAGAGGGAGACTGAGGTAACTGGTGACCTGACTAAAGAGGGGGCACTGAGGTAACTGGTGACCTGACTAAAGAGGGGGCACTGAGGTAACTGGTGACCTGACTAAAGAGGGGAGACTGAGGTAACTGGTGACCTGACTAAAGAGGGAGACTGAGGTAACTGGTGACCTGACTAAAGAGGGGAGACTGAGGTAACTGGTGACCTGACTAAAGAGGGGGCACTGAGGTAACTGGTGACCTGACTAAAGAGGGGGCACTGAGGTAACTGGTGACCTGACTAAAGAGGGGCACTGAGGTAACTGGTGACCTGACTAAAGAGGGAGACTGAGGTAACTGGTGACCTGACTAAAGAGGGGAGACTGAGGTAACTGGTGACCTGACTAAAGAGGGGAGACTGAGGTAACTGGTGACCTGACTAAAGAGGGGAGACTGAGGTAACTGGTGACCTGACTAAAGAGGGGAGACTGAGGTAACTGGTGACCTGACTAAAGAGGGGAGACTGAGGTAACTGGTGACCTGACTAAAGAGGGGAGACTGAGGTAACTGGTGACCTGACTAAAGAGGGGAGACTGAGGTAACTGGTGACCTGACTAAAGAGGGGAGACTGAGGTAACTGGTGACCTGACTAAAGAGGGGGAACTGAGGTAACTGGTGACCTGACTAAAGAGGGGAGACTGAGGTAACTGGTGACCTGACTAAAGAGGGAGACTGAGGTAACTGGTGACCTGACTAAAGAGGGGAGACTGAGGTAACTGGTGACCTGACTAAAGAGGGAGACTGAGGTAACTGGTGACCTGACTAAAGAGGGGAGACTGAGGTAACTGGTGACCTGACTAAAGAGGGGAGACTGAGGTAACTGGTGACCTGACTAAATAGGGGAGACTGAGGTAACTGGTGACCTGACTAAAGAGGGGAGACTGAGGTAACTGGTGACCTGACTAAAGAGGGGAGACTGAGGTAACTGGTGACCTGACTAAAGAGGGGGAACTGAGGTAACTGGTGACCTGACTAAAGAGGGGAGACTGAGGTAACTGGTGACCTGACTAAAGAGGGGGCACTGAGGTAACTGGTGACCTGACTAAAGAGGGAGACTGAGGTAACTGGTGACCTGACTAAAGAGGGGGAACTGAGGTAACTGGTGACCTGACTAAAGAGGGGAGACTGAGGTAACTGGTGACCTGACTAAAGAGGGGGCACTGAGGTAACTGGTGACCTGACTAAAGAGGGGAGACTGAGGTAACTGGTGACCTGACTAAAGAGGGGGCACTGAGGTAACTGGTGACCTGACTAAAGAGGGGAGACTGAGGTAACTGGTGACCTGACTAAAGAGGGAGACTGAGGTAACTGGTGACCTGACTAAAGAGGAGGCACTGAGGTAACTGGTGACCTGACTAAAGAGGGAGACTGAGGTAACTGGTGACCTGACTAAAGAGGGGGAACTGAGGTAACTGGTGACCTGACTAAAGAGGGGGCACTGAGGTAACTGGTGACCTGACTAAAGAGGGGGAACTGAGGTAACTGGTGACCTGACTAAAGAGGGGGCACTGAGGTAACTGGTGACCTGACTAAAGAGGGGGAACTGAGGTAACTGGTGACCTGACTAAAGAGGGGGCACTGAGGTAACTGGTGACCTGACTAAAGAGGGGGCACTGAGGTAACTGGTGACCTGACTAAAGAGGGGAGACTGAGGTAACTGGTGACCTGACTAAAGAGGGGGCACTGAGGTAACTGGTGACCTGACTAAAGAGGGAGACTGAGGTAACTGGTGACCTGACTAAAGAGGGAGACTGAGGTAACTGGTGACCTGACTAAAGAGGGGAGACTGAGGTAACTGGTGACCTGACTAAAGAGGGGAGACTGAGGTAACTGGTGACCTGACTAAAGAGGGGAGACTGAGGTAACTGGTGACCTGACTAAAGAGGGGAGACTGAGGTAACTGGTGACCTGACTAAAGAGGGGGAACTGAGGTAACTGGTGACCTGACTAAAGAGGGGGACTGAGGTAACTGGTGACCTGACTAAAGAGGGGAGACTGAGGTAACTGGTGACCTGACTAAAGAGGGAGACTGAGGTAACTGGTGACCTGACTAAAGAGGGGAGACTGAGGTAACTGGTGACCTGACTAAAGAGGGGAGACTGAGGTAACTGGTGACCTGACTAAAGAGGGGGACTGAGGTAACTGGTGACCTGACTAAAGAGGGGAGACTGAGGTAACTGGTGACCTGACTAAAGAGGGGGCACTGAGGTAACTGGTGACCTGACTAAAGAGGGGGCACTGAGGTAACTGGTGACCTGACTAAAGAGGGGAGACTGAGGTAACTGGTGACCTGACTAAAGAGGGGGCACTGAGGTAACTGGTGACCTGACTAAAGAGGGGAGACTGAGGTAACTGGTGACCTGACTAAAGAGGGGAGACTGAGGTAACTGGTGACCTGACTAAAGAGGGCACTGAGGTAACTGGTGACCTGACTAAAGAGGGGGCACTGAGGTAACTGGTGACCTGACTAAAGAGGGGAGACTGAGGTAACTGGTGACCTGACTAAAGAGGGGAGACTGAGGTAACTGGTGACCTGACTAAAGAGGGGAGACTGAGGTAACTGGTGACCTGACTAAAGAGGGGGCACTGAGGTAACTGGTGACCTGACTAAAGAGGGGGCACTGAGGTAACTGGTGACCTGACTAAAGAGGGGGCACTGAGGTAACTGGTGACCTGACTAAAGAGGGGAGACTGAGGTAACTGGTGACCTGACTAAAGAGGGGAGACTGAGGTAACTGGTGACCTGACTAAAGAGGGAGACTGAGGTAACTGGTGACCTGACTAAAGAGGGGAGACTGAGGTAACTGGTGACCTGACTAAAGAGGGGAGACTGAGGTAACTGGTGACCTGACTAAAGAGGGGAGACTGAGGTAACTGGTGACCTGACTAAAGAGGGGAGACTGAGGTAACTGGTGACCTGACTAAAGAGGGGAGACTGAGGTAACTGGTGACCTGACTAAAGAGGGGCACTGAGGTAACTGGTGACCTGACTAAAGAGGGGAGACTGAGGTAACTGGTGACCTGACTAAAGAGGGGAACTGAGGTAACTGGTGACCTGACTAAAGAGGGGAGACTGAGGTAACTGGTGACCTGACTAAAGAGGGGAGACTGAGGTAACTGGTGACCTGACTAAAGAGGGAGACTGAGGTAACTGGTGACCTGACTAAAGAGGGGGAACTGAGGTAACTGGTGACCTGACTAAAGAGGGGAGACTGAGGTAACTGGTGACCTGACTAAAGAGGGGGCACTGAGGTAACTGGTGACCTGACTAAAGAGGGGAGACTGAGGTAACTGGTGACCTGACTAAAGAGGGGGAACTGAGGTAACTGGTGACCTGACTAAAGAGGGGAGACTGAGGTAACTGGTGACCTGACTAAAGAGGGGGCACTGAGGTAACTGGTGACCTGACTAAAGAGGGAGACTGAGGTAACTGGTGACCTGACTAAAGAGGGGGAACTGAGGTAACTGGTGACCTGACTAAAGAGGGGAGACTGAGGTAACTGGTGACCTGACTAAAGAGGGGGCACTGAGGTAACTGGTGACCTGACTAAAGAGGGGAGACTGAGGTAACTGGTGACCTGACTAAAGAGGGGGCACTGAGGTAACTGGTGACCTGACTAAAGAGGGGAGACTGAGGTAACTGGTGACCTGACTAAAGAGGGAGACTGAGGTAACTGGTGACCTGACTAAAGAGGAGGCACTGAGGTAACTGGTGACCTGACTAAAGAGGGAGACTGAGGTAACTGGTGACCTGACTAAAGAGGGGGAACTGAGGTAACTGGTGACCTGACTAAAGAGGGAGACTGAGGTAACTGGTGACCTGACTAAAGAGGGGAGACTGAGGTAACTGGTGACCTGACTAAAGAGGGGA
>NC_069504.1:4444027-4586527 GCF_027579735.1 Bombina bombina | reverse complement strand
AAGTGAATGGAGATGGATTATTCTAAGCTAAAGAGACAAACGTAAAAGGAACTGCTAGAAGCCAGGGGAAAGATAGGCAGCAGCAAACCCAAGGCTATATTAATTGCTGAGCTGATGGAGGGAGACAGAGCTCGCAGCGCTACGCCTCCAGCAGCCATGGAGGAGACCCTATACCAGAGGGAAATGAGGACCAGGCTGGAATTTTTACCCCAACCTGTACCACGGGATATGCTATCCGTGGTAATGGCAGATGTGCAGGAGTACGTGATGGCACACAGTCCGCGGAATGCATCCTCCCGAGCAGAATCCATTTTGGACGCACTCAGCAACCCAGTAAGACCCAAAATCCCATACCATGCATTTAAAATGTTTTGTGAGGAGAAGGATGAGATTGATGGGTATTTACAGGATTTTGAGAGACTGTGCGAGTTACATGATTTGGAGCAGTCCGTATGGGTGCCGGTGCTAGCAGGCAAGCTAGCCGGTAGGGCAGCGGAAGCGTATCGCGCTGTACCCAGGGAGGACAGCAAGGATTACGCTAAAGTGAAGAGAGCGATCTTGGAAAGATATGCCATTACCTCAGAGGCATACCGGCGCAAGTTTAGAGGCCTGCGCAAGCCAGAAAGAGATTCCCATGCAGAGTGGGCCCACAAGCTGGATCAAGCATCTCAGGGGTGGATACAGGCCAGCCAAGCTACCACCATGGAAGAATTGCGACAACTGATGCTGTTGGAGCAATTCTTTAACGGCTTGTCCCCAGAAGCCCAAGAATGGGTGAGAGATTGAAAACCCCTCACCTTAACCGAAGCAGCCAGATTAGCAGACCAGCATTTTGATGCCAGGAGGCACCATGGACTGCAGCCTAACAACGGACGGGCTAATATACAATGCCACACCTGCAAGCAGTGGGGACATATGGCACGTGAGTGCACCCAAAATCGGAGCAGACAAGCTTGGAACCAGGTCAGACAGAACCTGGCCCCAAGGGCGGCTGCTCACCATTACCAAACGGAGCCAGCCGCTCATGAGGTGTTGAGCACCCAAGCCGAGGAACCCCTGGGAATTCTGCATGAGGTGATGTCGGTCCAGGGACTTCGGGATTCGGGAGCTACTTTAACCCTGATAGCTCCCCATTTGGTGCCGGATACAGCACCCACTGGCGGATCCGTGGCAGTACGAGGGGCAGGGGGAGCAGTATACCGATTGCCCACTGCTAGAGTGGAGTACAGACCCCCAGTCACCCCAGCAGCTGCCAGTTACCAACCCCCGGCGCACCGCTATACCACACGGCCTCCGGCCACGAACTACCCTCAGAGAGCCCGGTTCAATTCGCGGGGCTACTCACAACCTATTCGGTGCTTTGGATGTAAGCAACTAGGGCACAAAAGACCAGAGTGTCCCCTAAACGCAGCGAATCAAGCACAGTCCTGGAGAAGACCCGCTGGCGGAATCCCACATAATCCTCAGCCTGTGGCCCGCTACGTAGAGGCGCCAGAATGCTGGGGCAGCCTACATGAAGCAGACCCCGTGCAAGCTGCCCACCGGAATAACCGGCAACGGGTTAAAGTGAATGGGAAGGAGGTCAGTTGTCTACGGGATACTGGTGCTACCATGACCTTGCTTCAAGAGAACTTGGTGCCTGAGAAACAGCACACTGGAGACACTGTGGCTGTGAGGGTAGCAGGGGGCACTGTGTTCCGCCTACCTGTTGCCAGGGTACATTTGGATTGGGGAGTGGGCGCTAGACTTGTGAATGTGGGGGTCAAGAAGGACTTACCTGCTGATGTTCTCCTTGGAAATGACTTGGCCCCCCCTTGTTTCTGCCTATGCTCCCATGGATCCCGCTGATGTTAACCCTGTGACTACCCAAGCCCAGTCCCTCCGGGAAGAGACGCTTCCATGTTTGGGGTGGGGGCAGTACTGAGCCAAGTTGGAGCAGATGGCGGAGAACACCCCGTAGCCTACTTGAGCCGAAAGTTGTTGCCCCGGACAACCCCATGCCGATCCGTTGGGATCAGACTGTGTATGCCGGCTTGGTTCTGGGGGAGCATTGTGGCAAACCTAGCCACTTCTGGACTATAACATAAGAAAGGTTGTCTATAGGCTGTATATGGTGCTATGTAGATGTGACAGACCCTTCTGTCAGCACTGAAAGAGTTAACTGTGTTCAGCTATTGTGCACTGTCATTAATGTTATTGATACACAGTCCATTGTTTAATCAACCTCAGAGAGCAGACCCTAGATGATAAGGAAAGACAAGTGTGTGTCTGTGTTTAAATTGTTATCAGCTTGAGCAAGGTATTCTATTGTATCATGTAAAAGGGCGTGTTCCCTCCATTCAATGTACAACATTCTTTCAACCCCCCTTCTGGGGGGGGTCAGACCTGCATAAATACTGGGCATATGAGCCTTAATAAAAGTCATTCTGTTTAAAACCTGAAAACTGGCTGGGTTGTGAACTGCTGATTCCCTATGCAGGACATTGTTCCCTGGTGTTAACCCTTGGTATCCGGTTGGTACCGTTACAATTATTTAGCAAGAAAATCCTATAATATTACATTCTTTATTCAACCAACTATAACTAGGGGTCACTTGACTGTTACTTGGCTCCTGAGTGTGCTTTTAACCATGTATTTTCTTTTGTTTTGTGTGTGAATTTATTTAATAAAAGTTATGTTTTAAAACGTTCAGCTGTACCTGCTCACTTTTTGAGTTCAATTACCTCTCTTTTTGTAATTCAATCTTGCCAATCAATTTAAGTCAATTCATGAAGCATTAACCCTTTGAGTGCTACAAATGTAGTCTGTCTTTTCAAGAGGGAGCTCTCTGCCTCTCTTGGGCTCTTTTTGTACAAACACACACACCATGTTAGAGCCAATCACTAAGAGGCACCAGCAGCGCACACACACCATGTGAAAGCCAATCACTGATGCACCAGCAGCTGGACACACACACACACACACACACACACACACACCATGTTAGAGCCAATCACTAAGAGGCACCAGCAGCCGGAGACACACACAGACCATGTAAGAGCCGGACACACACACACACCATGTTAGAGCCAATCACTGAGAGGCACCAGCAGCTGGACACAGACCATGTAAGAGCTAATCACTGAAGCACCAGCAGCCGTACACACACACAGACCATGTAAGAGCCGGACACACACACACACACACACACACACACACACCATGTTAGAGCCAATCACTAAGAGGCACCAGCAGCCGGAGACACACACACACACACACACACCATGTTAGAGCCAATCACTAAGAGGCACCAGCAGCCGGAGACACACACACACACACACACACACCATGTAAAAGCCAATCACTAAGAGGCACCAGCAGCCGGACACACACACACACACACACACACACACACACACACCATGTGAAAGCCAATCACTAAGAGGCACCAGCAGCCGGACACACACACACACACCATGTAAAAGCCAATCACTAAGAGGCACCAGCAGCCGGACACACACACACACACCATGTAAAAGCCAATCACTAAGAGGCACCAGCAGCCGGACACACACACACACACACACCATGTTAGAGCCAATCACTGAGAGGCACCAGCAGCCGGACACACACACCATGTAAAAGCCAATCACTGAGAGGCACCAGCAGCCGGACACAAACACACACACCATGTAAGAGCCAATCACTGAGAGACACCATGTAAGAGCCAATCACTGAGAGGCACCTGCAGCCGGAGACGCACACACCATGTAAAAGCCAATCACTGAGAAGCACCAGCAGCCGGACACACACACACACACACACACACACACACACACACACACACCATGTAAAAGCCAATCACTGAGAGGCACCTGCAGCCGGAGACACACACACACACACCATGTAAAAGCCAATCACTGAGAGGCACCTGCAGCCGGAGACACACACACACACACACACACCATGTAAAAGCCAATCACTGAGAGGCACCAGCAGCCGGACACACACACACACACACACACACACACACACACACACACACACACAACATTTAAAACCCAATCACTGAGGGGCACCAGCATGCGGAGACACACACACACAACATTTAAAACCCAATCACTGAGGGGCACCAGCATGCGGAGACACACACACACACACACACACACACACACACAACATTTAAAACCCAATCACTGAGGGGCACCAGCATGCGGAGACACACACACACACACACCATGTAAAAGCCAATCACTGAGAGGCACCAGCAGCCGGACACACACACACACACACACACACACACACACCATGTAAAAGCCAATCACTGAGAGGCACCAGCAGCCGGTCACACACACACACACACACACACACACACGCCCTGTAAAAGCCAATCACTGAGAGGCACTAGCAGCCGGACACACACACACACACACACCATGTAAAAGCCAATTACTGAGAGGCACCAGCAGCCGGACAGACACACACACACACACACACACACACACACATCACTGAGAGGCACCAGCAGCCGGACACACACACACACACACACACACACACACACACACACTGTAAGAGCTAATCACTGAGAGGCACCAGCAGCCAGACAGACACACATACACAGACCATGTTAGAGCCAATCACTGAGAGGCACCAGCAGCCGGACACACACACACACACCATGTAAAAGCCAATCACTAAGAAGCACCAGCAGCCACACACACACACACACACACACACACACACACAATGTAGGAGCCAATCACTGAGGGGCCTCTCAGTGATTGGCACTTACATAGTCTGTGCGTGTGTCAGGCTGCTGGTGCCAATCAGTGATTGGTTCTTACATGGTGTGTGTGTGTGTGTAGCAGAGAGGCAGTAGGATCTGTAATACCTTTTGGGTAGGCAGAGACAAGCAAGTAACTACTCTTGGTAATTGTAGCAGAGAGGCAGTAGGATCTGTAATATATTTTGGGTAGGCAGAGACAAGTAAATAACTACTCTTGGTAATTGTAG
Source organism: Bombina bombina (assembly GCF_027579735.1). Lineage (NCBI taxonomy): Eukaryota > Metazoa > Chordata > Amphibia > Anura > Bombinatoridae > Bombina > Bombina bombina. The sequence continues at coordinate 4,581,532 of NC_069504.1, read as the reverse complement.
CAGAGAAGCAGTAGGATCTGTAATATCTTTTGGGTAGGCAGAGACAAACAAGTAACTACTCTTGGTAATTGTAGCAGAGAGGCAGTAGGATCTGTAATATCTTTTGGGTAAGCAGAGACAAGCAAGTAACTACTCTTGGTAATTGTAGCAGAGAGGCAGTAGGATCTGTAATATCTTTTGGGTAGGCAGAGACAAACAAGTAACTACTCTTGGTAATTGTAGCAGAGAGGTAGTAGGATCTGTAATATCTTTTGGGTAAGCAGAGACAAACAAGTAACTACTCTTGGTAATTGTAGCAGAGAGGCAGTAGGATCTGTAATATCTTTTGGGTAGGCAGAGACAAGCAAGTAACTACTCTTGGTAATTGTAGCAGAGAGGCAGTAGGATCTGTAATATCTTTTGGGTAGGCAGAGACAAGCAAGTAACTACTCTTGGTAATTGTAGCAGAGAGGCAGTAGGATCTGTAATATCTTTTGGGTAAGCAGAGACAAACAAGTAACTACTCTTGGTAATTGTAGCAGAGAGGCAGTAGGATCTGTAATATCTTTACTCTTGGTAATTGTAGCAGAGAGGCAGTAGGATCTGTAATATCTTTTGGGTAGGCAGAGACAAACAAGTAACTACTCTTGGTAATTGTAGCAGAGAGGTAGTAGGATCTGTAATATCTTTTGGGTAGGCAGAGACAAACAAGTAACTACTCTTGGTAATTGTAGCAGAGAGGCAGTAGGATCTGTAATATCTTTTGGGTAAGCAGAGACAAACAAATAACTACTCTTGGTAATTGTAACAGAGAGGCAGTAGGATCTGTAATATCTTTTGGGTAGGCAGAGACAAGCAAGTAACTACTCTTGGTAATTGTAGCAGAGAGGCAGTAGGATCTGTAATATCTTTTGGGTAGGCAGAGACAAGCAAGTAACTACTCTTGGTAATTGTAGCAGAGAGGCAGTAGGATCTGTAATATCTTTTGGGTAGGCAGAGACAAGCAAGTAACTACTTTTGGTAATTGTAGCAGAGAGGCAGTAGGATCTGTAATATCTTTTGGGTAAGCAGAGACAAGCAAGTAACTACTCTTGGTAATTGTAGCAGAGAGGCAGTAGGATCTGTAATATCTTTTGGGTAGGCAGAGACAAGCAAGTAACTACTCTTGGTAATTGTAGCAGAGAGGCAGTAGGATCTGTAATATCTTTTGGGTAAGCAGAGACAAGCAAGTAACTACTCTTGGTAATTGTAGCAGAGAGGCAGTAGGATCTGTAATATCTTTTGGGTAGGCAGAGACAAGCAAGTAACTACTCTCGGTAATTGTAGCGGAGAGGCAGTAGGATCTGTAATATCTTTTGGGTAGGCAGAGACAAGCAAGTAACTACTCTCGGTAATTGTAGCAGAGAGGCAGTAGGATCTGTAATATCTTTTGTGTAGGCAGAGACAAACAAGTAACTACTCTTGGTAATTGTAGCAGAGAGGCAGTAGGATCTGTAATATCTTTGGTAAGCAGAGACAAGCAAGTAACTACTCTTGGTAATTGTAGCAGAGAGGCAGTAGGATCTGTAATATCTTTGGTAAGCAGAGACAAGCAAGTAACTACTCTTGGTAATTGTAGCAGAGAGGCAGTAGGATCTGTAATATCTTTTGGGTAGGCAGAGACAAGCAAGTAACTACTCTTGGTAATTATAGCAGAGAGGCAGTAGGATCTGTAATATCTTTTGGGTAAGCAGAGACAAACAAGTAACTACTCTTGGTAATTGTAGCAGAGAGGCAGTAGGATCTGTAATATCTTTGGTAAGCAGAGACAAGCAAGTAACTACTCTTGGTAATTGTAGCAGAGAGGCAGTAGGATCTGTAATATCTTTGGTAAGCAGAGACAAACAAGTAACTACTCTTGGTAATTGTAGCAGAGAGGCAGTAGGATCTGTAATATCTTTTGGGTAGGCAGAGACAAGCAAGTAACTACTCTTGGTAATTGTAGCGGAGAGGCAGTAGGATCTGTAATATCTTTTGGGTAGGCAGAAACAAGCAAGTAACTACTCTTGGTAATTGTAGCAGAGAGGCAGTAGGATCTGTAATATCTTTTGGGTAGGCAGAGACAAACAAGTAACTACTCTTGGTAATTGTAGCAGAGAGGCAGTAGGATCTGTAATATCTTTTGGGTAAGCAGAGACAAGCAAATAACTACTCTTGGTAATTGTAATAATAACCCCTTTCCACCAAGAACTAGACGATACATAGCTTGGGAGTCAACAACAACTATTTCTTCAACAGAACAAAAAAAAAAAACACTTTTTAAAAAACAGTCTCCCCTACAAGGGGTTTCCCAACTGAAACAGCAGGGAGTTTAAACAGTAACATACAGTTTAACATACATTTTAACCATTAGCCTAAATAACAATTCCTGCATAGTTCATAAGTGGAGAGGTTTGCCACAATGCTCCCCCAGAACCAAGCCGGCATACCCAGTCTGATCCCAACGGATTGGCTTGGGGAGGTCCGGAGGAGTGTTCACAGATCAAGGTTCAAGTTCAGTTTGTCTGGACAACCCGTTGACGTTGCCGTTTTGCTTCCCAGGTCGGTAATGGATTGTTAAGTCAAACGGCTGCAGCGCTAAACTCCAGCGCAACAGCCGGGCATTGTCTCCGGATACCCTGTTCAGCCACACCAACGGGTTGTGATCTGTAAGCAGGGAAAATTGTTGTCCATATAGATATGGCTGAAGTTTCTTGACGGCCCACACCACGGCCAGGCATTCCTTTTCGATGGCGGCATAGCTAACTTCTCGGGATAACAGTTTCCTGCTTAGGTAGGCCACAGGATGCTCGCTGCCATCAGCCCCAACTTGGCTCAGCACGGCTCCCAATCCAAACATAGAAGCGTCTGTATGGACGAGAAAGCGTTTAGTTGGATCCGGGGCAGCAAGGATAGGGGCATTTACGAGAGCGTTTTTCAGTTCTTGGAATGCTTGTTCACACTCTGGGCTCCAGGTAACAATCTTAGGAAGGTTTTTACGGGTGAGGTCGGTGAGGGGTTTGGCTACGGTACTATAATTAGGTACAAACTTCCTATAATAGCCTGCGGTACCTAGAAAGGCAAGCACTTGGGTCTTGGTACGGGGAGTGGGCCACTTGGCTATGGCCTCTACCTTGGCCGGTTCAGGCTTCTGCTGCCCGCTACCTACTCGGTGCCCTAGGTACTGGACCTCCGCCATCCCTATATGACATTTGCTAGGCTTAAGGGTTAATCCTGCCTCCCTAATGCGATCTAGGATCGCCCCTATATGGTTCAAATGCTCGTCCCTGGAGCTGCTAAATATAGCTATGTCGTCTAAATAGGCGCATGCGTACTCGTGGGACCCATCCAGTAGCCGATCTACCATTCGCTGGAAAGTAGCCGGAGCGTTCTTCATCCCGAATGGCATGACCTTGAATTAATACAGGCCAAACTGGGTGACGAACGCTGATTTGGGGATGGCATCCTCGGCTAGTGGGATCTGCCAGTACCCCTTACACAGATCTATGGTGGTGAGGTACTGGCCTCGAGCCATTTTATCCAGGAGCTCATCTATCCGGGGCATAGGGTAGGCGTCAGAGACGGTTTTATCATTAAGTTTCCGGTAGTCTACGCAGAGCGGGTCGTGCCGTCCCGCTTCGGCACTAGAACTACCGGCGAGGCCCAGGGGCTGTCCGAGTGCTCAATCACTCCTAACTGTAGCATCTCGCCAATCTTCTTCCGCATATGTTCTCTCACCGATTCTGGTATGTGGTAAGGAGGTTGACGCATGGGGAGGTGACCTGGGGTTTCTACCCTATGGGTGGCCAGTTGCGTATATCCAGGCACGTTGGAGAACGTATCTCTCTTTTCCTGCAGTAGCTCTGCTATTTGAGCTCGTTCCCGAGGACTTAACCGCTCACCCAATTGTACCTCTCCCAGACCTTCGTTCCGGTTCTTCAGGGCACAAATAGCATTCACCTACTCTGCGCATTCATGGTACGCCTTCTACATATTTACATGGAGCATGCGTCTACCGCCTGCTCCAGTACATGGGCCGATCACATTGGTGGTGTCACAGATTTGTTCCACTACCTTGTATGGGCCCTGCCAGGAGGCCTGCAGTTTATCATTTTTGACCGGTTTTAAGATTAGCACCTTCTGCCCAGTCTTGACAACTGCGGTCCCTGGCGCCGCTATCATACCAACGGCGCTGACGGGTTTGAGCCGCCTGAAGGTTGGAGCGGATGGTCCGAGTCAGGGCCTCCAGGCGCTCCCTAAACTCCAGCACGTATGGTACGATAGGAGTACCGTCACTAGTGACTTCCCCCTCCCAATGCTCTCGGATTAAGTCTAGGGGACCCCGTACCCTCCTTCCGAATAATAATTCAAAGGGAGAGAACCCTGTGGACTCCTGAGGTACCTCCCGGTAGGCGAAAAGCAAATGGGGTAGAAACCGCTCCCAGTTCTTCTGGGTATCCATGAACGTGCGGAGCATCTGTTTTAGTGTTCCATTAAACCGTTCACAGAGCCCATTAGACTGGGGGTGATAAGCGGAATTTACAATGGGTTTCACCCCACATGCTCTCTGTTACAGAAGCATTAGTTATTTTGTTGTGAAGAGCTTATTTCCCAGCAGCAATGCCTGAACCAGCAAGCCAGCGCCTAAGAAGGGCGCCAAGAAAACCGTAACAAGTATCATTTCATAAAGAGTTAACTCTTTTTTTTCAGCTTTTAGAAACTATTGCCTAAATACACGTTTGCTGGCCTCAGCTTTAAGTTTAGTGATAACCAATCCCATTGTCTAATCACCTCTGGAGCCAGACTGCTAATTGATAAGATGAACTTGTAAACTTGTTATCTTAAGTACTGTAATCCTATTGTGGCCTGTCAAAGGACAGTGCTCTCTATCTAAATGTGTGATGGGGGATTTTGTGCTTCCCCCCCTCTCCCCCTGGGAGTGCCCTGTGTGCATGTAACCTTAATAAAAAGCAGGCTGGGCATCCCAGTCCTGAGTTCTTGTTTGACCCTCAATCGCAGCGTTGACTCGTTTTTGTGGGCAGAAGGGTATCCTAGCTGTACTGCAGCTAAGGGAGATTATTCTATATTTGCGAGACTCATATAGAATACTATGGAAAGCAGCTTCTCCCCTCTTTAGCAATAGGGATCCAGGCTACTAAGCGGTCCATCTCTCAGCGAGACATTTGGCGGCAGCGGCGGGATTTTCCTGGATTTCCTAGGAGAGGTACAGAATGGATGGAGAGCGCTTTCGAAAAATTGAAGCGTACAACCCTAAAGGATTTACTTGAAAGCAGAGGGGGGTACGCCAGCAACCGGCCGAGGAGAGAGCTGATCGCAGAATTGACCGAACTGGATCAGAGCTTCACAATGGCGGAAACACCGACCACGATTAGTGACGAAAAAAACAGGATTGTTCGGGAAAGGCTCTCATTATACGGGCCGAACCCCTCCATGGAATTGGTACAGCAGTTGATGGCGGAGGCGGACGAGGATATACGAGAGACTCGAGCTCACAAACTCAACCTAGCGAACGCACACCGCAATGCTGAAGCCCCGCAGGTAATCATCCCTGTCGAAAATGCTGGGAGGCCCAAGATACCATATGCGGCATTTCGACCCTTCCTAGAGAGCTAGACAGGGATTGATGAATATTTGGCGGACTTCGAAAGGCAATGTGCCCTGCACCAGATTCCCAACAGAGAGTGGCCCACGATATTGTCTGGGAAACTATCCGGGCGAGCCCTGGAAGCCTTTCGTACTCTGGGTGCTGAGGAAGTGACACAGTATGAGCTAGTTAAGGAGACACTGTTGCGACGGTACGCTGTAACTCCGGACACATATCGCCGACAGTTTCGGGGCACGGAAAAGAAGCCTAACGATACCCATATGGAATGGGCGCACCGAATGCGGAGAGCGGCAAATCACTGGCTGAGCGGAAGTAAAGCGGTGACTGGTGAGGAAATTTTACAATTGTTTCTCTTAGAACATTTTTATAATGGCATGGAACAGCAAGGGAAGGAATGGCTGCGAGACAGGCGGCCTTCTACCTTAGAAAAAGCAGCCAAATTGGCCGATGAACATTATGACTCCCGTCTTCACGAACCCATGAACTACCGAGCTCCAGCACGGGTCGAACCCAGAGAGGTTTACCGTGCACCCCCTCGTGCTGAATTCCGAGCCCCGGTGCCCACAGGGCCCATCCGACACTCAGGACCACCCAATAACAGCTCTGAGCGTCCCAGACCGACTTGCCACCGATGCAAGCAACCAGGGCATTTCATGGCTAGCTGCCCCCTTAATACGCACCAGACACCCAGGAATTACAATTACCCCTCTGGGTCATATCGTCCGGCCCGGGCCCTCTGTGTTAACCAAGAGGCCCCTATGGAGGGATATGTGGGGCCGCTTCACGAGGCAGACCCTGTATATGCTGCCTCAGATAACCGCCAGCACCATCGGCAGAGGGTATGGCTCGAGGGGCGATCTACCGAGGGATTGCGAGACACAGGGGCTTCTATCACGCTGGTACAGAGTCATTTGGTGCCAGAGCACAAGCGATCCGGACAGACTGTGGCCGTTAGAGTGGCGGGGGGGGATGTGTACAAAATTCCAACAGCTAAAGTGCATCTTGATTGGGGAGCGGGAAAGGGGGCTGTGAACGTGGGCCTAATGGATATTTTACCTGCCGAAGTACTACTGGGCAACGATTTGGGCCCCATGACTTCTGCCTATGCTCCAGTATGCAACAACGAGGCGGACCCAGTGACTACACGGGCCCAAGCCCGGACGGAGCGAGAGCTCTCACCAGTGCGGGAGACACAGGTAAGACCTACCCCGACCTTGCCTGACAGGTTAGGCCCCATACTCTGGGACACCCCAGATGCTTTCGAGGCAGAGTCTAAGACTGACCCGACCTTACAAAAGTACCGGGAACGAGCAGAGACCAGAGGGGGCGGGGCAGATAACGAAACATTCTTATGGGAAAAAGGGAAACTATACCGCTGGACAGAGAAAAGGGGACAGCGTAGGCGACAGCTGGTAGTGCCCCACAAATACCGTCAAGAAATCCTCAAAATAGGCCACGACATCCCCTTAGCAGGCCACCTAGCCGTAACCCGTACCCTACACCGCATTACTCACACGTTCTTTTGGCCAGGGGTGCACGCTGACGTTAGAACTTACTGTAACACCTGCAATGTGTGTCAACGAGTAGGAAGGCGAGGCGATCACCCTAAAGCCCATCTAGTAAATATGCCCATTGTAGAGGAACCCTTCAGCCGGGTTGCTATTGACCTAGTGGGACCACTGGCTACCCCTAGTCCCTCCGGTAAGCGCTACATTCTTACCGTAGTGGACTACGCTACCAGGTACCCAGAGGCTGTCGCCCTATCCAACATACAAGCGGATACGGTAGCGAATGCACTAGTACAGGTGTTCTCCCGGGTAGGATTTCCAAAAGAAATCCTATCCGACCGAGGCACCCAATTTACGGCTGAATTGACCCAACAACTCTGGCAGGTTTGCAAAATTAAGTCCCTCCTGAGCTCCCCATACCACCCCCAGATGAACAGGCTGTGTGAGAGGTTCAATGGGACCCTCAAGCAAATGCTCAAGACGTTCACTCAGGAATACCGAGACTGGGAACGCTTCCTGCCGCACCTCCTATTTGCTTATCGGGAGGTGCCCCAGGAAACGACAGGGTTCTCTCCCTTCGAGTTGCTCTACGGAAGAAAGGTACGGGGACCCCTAAACCTGATCCGGGAGCACTGGGAGGGAGAGATGGAGGCTGACGGTGTCCCCATTGTGCCATACGTGCTGGAACTCAGGGACCGAATGGAGCAATTAGCCAAATCCGTGCGGGCTAATCTCCAGTTGGCCCAGAGAAGACAGAAAGTATGGTACGATCGGGGGGCCCGAAAGAGAATCTTCACCATAGGACAAAAGGTGTTAGTACTTAAGCCGGTGAAGACAGACAAATTGCAGGCGTCCTGGCAGGGTCCCTACCAGATCATAGAGAAAAGGGGAGACACCACTTATGTGATAGCTAGCTGCCATGACAACAATCTTAGAAAGACATTCCATGTAAACATGCTCAAGGAATATTTTGAGCGACCAGAGAACGTGACGGCCGTATGTTGTTCCCCTCAGGAAGACCCCGACAGTTTACCCATTCCAGACCTATTAGAAAAGAGTCTCCCCACAGGTATAGTGGCGCAGGTTCAGATAGGGGACCGACTTAGCCCCACTGAAAGGGAGCAGCTCAACCAACTCCTCCAGTCCAAACACCTCACCTCCCCGAAGCCAGGGTATACTACTTTAACCACCCACCAGGTAGATACTCCGGGACAAGCTCCCTTGCGCCAGGCTCCGTACCGAATCCCTGAAGCAGTTAGGACAGGAATGAAGAAGGAGATCGATGAGATGCTCCAGCTCAGGGTAATTGAGCCCTCCGATAGTCCCTGGGCCTCCCCAGTTGTCTTGGTGCCCAAGAAAGATGGGACCAGCCGGTTCTGCGTAGACTATCGGAGGCTCAATGAAAATACCGTGACGGACGCTTACCCTATGCCCAGGGTAGACGAGCTACTCGATCGTATAGCCAGGGGAAATTACCTGACCACTATTGACCTCTGCAAAGGTTACTGGCAGATTCCCCTGGCCCCGGAGGCTATCCCCAAGTCGGCATTCGTCACCCCATTCGGCTTATATCAGTTTAGGGTAATGCCGTTTGGGATGAAGAATGCCCCAGCTACATTCCAGCGCTTGGTGGATAGGCTCCTGGATGGCTTCCAGAGTTTTGCTTGCGTCTACCTGGACGACATAGCGATCCACAGTGAGTCCTGGGAGGACCACTTAGCTCATGTGGGAATAGTTCTGGATCAGATCCGGGCTGCTGGCCTGACTCTGAAGCCAGAAAAATGCCACTTTGGGATGGCCGAGGTACAGTACCTGGGTCACCGGGTGGGGTGTGGAAAGCAGCGACTAGAGCCGGCCAAGATAGAAGCTGTCGCCAATTGGCCCACCCCCATCACTAAGACTCAGGTCCTAGCCTTCCTGGGCACGGCAGGGTACTATAGACGGTTCGTACCAGACTACAGCACACTTGCCAAACCCCTGACTGACTTGACCAAGAAGAACTTACCTCGACCGGTCCTGTGGTCTCCCCACTGTGAAACGGCTTTCCAGGCTCTCAAAAATGCTCTAATTAACGCTCCTGTCTTGGCGGCCCCAGCCCTTAACAAACGTTTTATCGTCCATACAGATGCTTCCATGTTCGGGCTGGGAGCCGTCCTCAGCCAAGTAGGCGAAGATGGAGGAGAGCATCCAGTTGCCTACATCAGCCGGAAGTGTTTGGCTTTGGTGTGGGCATTAAAGAAATTGACTCCCTATTTATATGGTCAGGAGTTCACTCTGGTCACCGACCATAACCCGTTGGTGTGGCTGAACCGGGTCTCTGGAGATAACGGCAGGCTATTACGTTGGAGCTTATCGTTGCAACCCTTCAATTTCACCATTACTTACAGACCTGGGAAACAGAATGGTAACGCCGACGGGTTGTCCAGACAAACCGACCTCAGCCCCGCATAACCAGCGGTCTGGACAGCCTTAGTCTGCCCCGAAAAGGGGTCAGACCGTGTCTGCCAGAGTGTTCCACAGAAAGGGAGCACTGTTACAGAAGCATTAGTTATTTTGTTGTGAAGAGCTTATTTCCCAGCAGCAATGCCTGAACCAGCAAGCCAGCGCCTAAGAAGGCCGCCAAGAAAACCGTAACAAGTATCATTTCATAAAGAGTTAATTTTTTTTTTCAGCTTTTAGAAACTATTGCCTAAATACACGTTTGCTGGCCTCAGCTCTAAGTTTAGTGATAACCAATCCCATTGTCTAATCACCTCTGGAGCCAGACTGCTAATTGATAAGATGAACTTGTAAACTTGTTATCTTAAGTACTGTAATCCTATTGTGGCCTGTCAAAGGACAGTGCTCTCTATCTAAATGTGTGATGGGGGATTTTGTGCTTCCCCCTTCTCCCCCTGGGAGTGCCCTGTGTGCATGTAACCTTAATAAAAAGCAGGCTGGGCATCCCAGTCCTGAGTTCTTGTTTGACCCTCAATCGCAGCGTTGACTCGTTTTTGTGGGCAGAAGGGTATCCTAGCTGTACTGCAGCTAAGGGAGATTATTCTATATTTGCGAGACTCATATAGAATACTATGGAAAGCAGCTTCTCCCATCTTTAGCAATAGGGATCCAGGCTACTAAGCGGTCCATCTCTCAGCGAGACTAAGGGTAACCGTAACACTCTCCACAACTGGTGGGTCATCTTGGCCGTAAACTGGGTGCCCCGGTCCGAAATAATCTCCCGGGGAAATCCCATGCGGGAGAAGATTCTGATGAGGGCATCCGCCACGGTCTCGGCATGAATATTAGCCAGAGCCACTGCCTCGGGATATCGGGTGGCATAATCCAGGACCGTGAGTATATACCTCTTCCCCGAGGGGCTCGGCTTGGCTAGGGGGCCAATGAGGTCCACCACCACTCGACTAAAAGGCTCCTCTATTATGGGGAGGGAGTGTAACTTTGCCTTATATCGGTCTCCTCTTTTCCCTACTTGTTGGCAGTTGTCACACGTCTGGCAATACTGCCTAATATCTTTGGTGATCCCTGGCCAAAAGAAATTCTGAGTTAGGCGGTGCTTCCTCTGACTAACTCCTAGGTGGCCTGACAGCGGAATATCGTGGGCAACCCGTAGCAGTTCTCGTCTATACCTCTGAGGTACTATTAACTGCTGAACGGACAGGGGAATAGATCCAGCCACTATCTTCTCTGCATACCTGTACAGTAACCCCTTGTCCCAACCGTACCTCTCTCCTTCCAACCCCGCCTGATTCTGGTCTACCTTATCCCTATATACTTGCTACGAGGGGTCAGTGGCCACTTCGCTACCAAACTCTAGTGGAGGGGCCCAAGAGACATTAAGGGGGTGATTGCTTACCTGAGCCTCAGAGTGATCAGCCAGTGCGTTGGTGCGGGCCTGTTGTCGGGTAACCACGGGCAGTGCTGCTTGTGGGGAGGTTTGGGGTGCAAACGCTGAAGTCAGCTCCCCTAAGTCGTTGCCCAAAATAACGTCTGTGGGCAAATTTTGCATAAGGCCCACTTCTACGTTCCCCGACCCTGCTTCCCAATCCAAGTGTACTTTGGCCGTGGGAATCTTGTAAATGGCTCCCCCGGCCACCCGGACAGCTACACAGTCTCCGGTGAGTTGATTGGTGGAAACTAAATGTTGCTGGAGCAAGGTTATGGTGGCCCCAGAGTCACGCAGCCCTTGGACACGTCGGCCCTCTATATAGACCACCTGGCGGTGGCTTTGTAGGTTGTCCGAAGCGGCCTGTACTGGGTTTACCTCGTGTAAGATGCCCAAGGGTTCCTCGTGGAAGACTGCAGGTTGGGTCTGTAGTCGGGGCTCGTTCTGGTAGCAGTGTACAGCTGCCTGGTTGTTTGACAAGTTGTTCTGGTTGTTCCAGGTGGATCGGTTCTTGTTCCTGGGACAGTCTCTCTGAATGTGCCCTTGTTGGTTACAAAGATGGCAACGGATAGCTGATCGAGCCTGGTATCGGGGAGGGGGTGGGTAGATTCCCCCTCCAGGATGGGGTAGCAGAGGTGTGGGACCTGCAGTGGGGGTTGGGGTGACCCCAATACTGGAGCGTTGCTGCGTTCGTTGAGCTCTCCGAGCGTCTTGGTATTCGTCGGCCAAGGTCGCTGCAGTATGTACCGTGCACGGTTTTCGATCTCTCAGCCAGTTTTGCAATTCAGTGGACACCCCTTGGAAGAATTGCTCCATCAACAGGAGTTGTAAAAGGTCTTCCAACTGGGTGACTTGGGCTGCCTGCAACCAGCCTTTAGCGGCCCTGGTTAGCCGGTGCGCCCACTCAGTGTGGGTATCTTTCTCCAGCTTCTTCAGGTCTCGGAACCGCTGTCGGTATGTCTCCGGGGTAATAGCATACCTAGTCAGGATGGCCTGTTTTACCTTCTGGTAGTCCCTGCTGTCCTCATCTGGTATGATGCGGTAGGCTTCAGCAGCCCACCCGGATAACTTGCCAGCCAGTAGGGGAACTTGGTCAGCGGTACTAATATTATGCAGTTGGCATAATCGCTCAAAGTCCTGTAGGTACCCATCGATATCCTCAGTGTCGGTATGATCCTTGAATGCGTGGTAGGTAATCTTAGCTTTCCCTGTACCAGCACTGGAGTGTACTGGTAGCCCCTCTCCTGGTCTCGGGGTGGTTTGTCGGGTCACCGTCATGTACTCATGTACGTCTGCTGATGTCCGTGTCAGGAGCTCCTCCGAATGGGGTAGCGGAAAAAAAGCCATCCGGGTCCGCATCTCTTTTTGGAATTCAGTTTCATTGTTCGCCATGGGTACGGCCGTACCTGCTACCCGGTCTCCCTCCATGAGCTCTGCAATCAGCCTTGCTTTGGTTTTATTGCTGGCAATAATTCCTCTCGCCTCCAGTAATTCCTTCAATGCAGTTCTCTTTAGTCTGGTATAATCTGTCCCCATTCACCGTCTGTTCATATACATCACATGTCCTACGACTTGCTGTGCGGTTTGAATCCCGTCGCTTGCCACCAATTGTAGCAGAGAGGAAGTAGGATCTGTAATATATTTTGGGTAAGCAGAGACAAACAAGTAACTACTCTTGGTAATTGTAGCAGAGAGGCAGTAGGATCTGTAATACCTTTTTGGTAAGCAGATACAAGCAAATAACTACTCTTGGTAATTGTAATAATAACCCCTTTCCACCAAGAACTAGACGACACATAGCTTGGGAGTCAAAAACAACTATTTCTTCAACAGAACAAAAAAACAAACACTTTTTAAAAAACAGTCTCCCCTACAAGGGGTTTCCCAACTGAAACAGCAGGGAGTTTAAACAGTAACATACAGTTTAACATACATTTTAACCATTAGCCTAAATAACAATTCCTGCATAGTTCATAAGTGGCGAGGTTTGCCACAGTGTGTATCTGGCTGCTGGTGCTACTCTCTGATTGGTTCTTACATGGTCTGTGTGTGTGTCCGGCTGCTGGTGCTACTCTCTCTGATTGGTTCTTACATGGTATGTCTGTCTTTGTGTGTGTGTGTTTTAAGGCTGCTGGTCAATCTAAAACAGCAGCAACGGAGTATGATGTGTTTTTTATTGGTAAGGAAAGTTGTACAAACATTTACATTAACAAAATACAGGCTCCTTTTCGTAAGAACAGATACATGGGCTATAGCTATAGAGAACCTTAGAACAGATACATGGGCTATAGCTATAGAGAACCTTAGAACAGATACATGGGCTATAGAGAACCTTTGAACAGATACATGGGCTATAGAGAACCTTTGAACAGATACATGGGCTATAGAGAACCTTTGAACAGATACATGGGCTATAGAGAACCTTTGAACAGATACATGGGCTATAGAGAACCTTTGAACGGATACATGGGCTATAGAGAACCTTTGAACGGATACATGGGCTATAGAGAACCTTTGAACGGATACATGGGCTATAGAGAACCTTTGAACAGATACATGGGCTATAGAGAACCTTTGAACAGATACATGGGCTATAGAGAACCTTTGAACAGATACATGGGCTATAGAGAACCTTTGAACAGATACATGGGCTATAGAGAACCTTTGAACAGATACATGGGCTATAGAGAACCTTTGAACAGATACATGGGCTATAGAGAACCTTTGAACGGATACATGGGCTATAGAGAACCTTTGAACGGATACATGGGCTATAGAGAACCTTTGAACAGATACATGGGCTATAGAGAACCTTTGAACAGATACATGGGCTATAGAGAACCTTTGAACAGATACATGGGCTATAGAGAACCTTTGAACAGATACATGGGCTATAGAGAACCTTTGAACAGATACATGGGCTATAGAGAACCTTTGAACAGATACATGGGCTATAGAGAACCTTTGAACAGATACATGGGCTATAGAGAACCTTTGAACGGATACATGGGCTATAGAGAACCTTTGAACGGATACATGGGCTATAGAGAACCTTTGAACGGATACATGGGCTATAGAGAACCTTTGAACGGATACATGGGCTATAGAGAACCTTTGAACGGATACATGGGCTATAGAGAACCTTTGAACGGATACATGGGCTATAGAGAACCTTTGAACGGATACATGGGCTATAGAGAACCTTTGAACGGATACATGGGCTATAGAGAACCTTTGAACGGATACATGGGCTATAGAGAACCTTTGAACGGATACATGGGCTATAGAGAACCTTTGAACGGATACATGGGCTATAGAGAACCTTTGAACGGATACATGGGCTATAGAGAACCTTTGAACGGATACATGGGCTATAGAGAACCTTTGAACGGATACATGGGCTATAGAGAACCTTTGAACGGATACATGGGCTATAGAGAACCTTTGAACGGATACATGGGCTATAGAGAACCTTGGAACGGATACATGGGCTGCAGCTACAGGGAACCTTGGAAAGGATACATGGGCTGCAGCTACAGGGAACCTTGGAAAGGATACATGGGCTGCAGCTACAGGGAACCTTGGAAAGGATACATGGGCTGCAGCTACAGGGAACCTTGGAAAGGATACATGGGCTGCAGCTACAGGGAACCTTGGAAAGGATACATGGGCTGCATCTACAGGGAACCTTGGAAAGGATACATGGGCTGCAGCTACAGGGAACCTTGGAAAGGATACATGGGCTGCAGCTACAGGGAACCTTGGAAAGGATACATGGGCTGCAGCTACAGGGAACCTTGGAAAGGATACATGGGCTGCAGCTACAGGGAACCTTGGAAAGGATACATGGGCTGCAGCTACAGGGAACCTTGGAAAGGATACATGGGCTGCAGCTACAGGGAACCTTGGAAAGGATACATGGGCTGCAGCTACAGGGAACCTTGGAAAGGATACATGGGCTGCAGCTACAGGGAACCTTGGAAAGGATACATGGGCTGCAGCTACAGGGAACCTTGGAAAGGATACATGGGCTGCAGCTACAGGGAACCTTGGAAAGGATACATGGGCTGCAGCTACAGGGAACCTTGGAAAGGATACATGGGCTGCAGCTACAGGGAACCTTGGAAAGGATACATGGGCTGCAGCTACAGGGAACCTTGGAACGGATATACACGTGATTAAGGTGTGTGTGTGTGTGTGTGTGTATATATCTATATATCTATATATCTATATATATATATATATATATATATATATATATATATATATATATATATATATATATCTATATATATATATCTGATCAAACAGACGGTCTCCGTTTTGCATAGAGATCCAAGAACAGCCGGCACACAGGTTTTTATCAGCAATCCGTTTTAATGTGAAAGAGAAACCAGACGTTTCGGCTCTACCACAAGCCTTTTTCAATGGTTTTCAAACCGGATGTATCAAACAAAACACAAACCTACACCTTAAATACCCACCCATCCCCATGTGAGCACCAATCACCATACAAACCTGAGCCGCACCCTCCGGCACATAGTAAAAAACCGGGGCTTCACAATACAGCTGATTCTGAACAGACGCGGCGTGATGTTTACACTGTGTCTCCTTGGATACCTGGTGCTCTGATGACTCTCTGCGGCGCTGTTTGCGTGATGACGTCACGCTGCATCTGTTCAGAATCAGCTGTATTGTGAAGCCCCGGTTTTTTACTATGTGCCGGAGGGTGCGGCTCAGGTTTGTATGGCGATTGGTGCTCACATGGGGATGGGTGGGTATTTAAGGTGTGGGTTTGTGTTTTGTTTGATACATCCGGTTTGAATACCATTGAAAAAGGCTCGTGGTAGAGCAGAAACGTCTGGTTTCTCTTTCACATTAAAACGGATTGCTGATAAAAACCTGTGTGCCGGCTGTTCTTGGATCTCTATGCAAAACGGAGACCGTCCGTTTGATCCGGTTCTTATTCATTCTATGTATGCTTTGGCTGAGCACCAGGTGGCTGTGAAGTTAAAGTGTGTGCCGTATCCTCCTGCTGATAGATAGATATATATATATATATAACTAACATATACTATAATTAACATATAACTATGTATCGAGGGTCAACACCAGATGAAAGATGCCCTTAATACGGGAATAGCAACGCACGAACCCAGTTAATACACTTAACAGGGAAAATATACAAAATCCTTCTCTCCTGGAACAGGCAAAAGAACAATCCAAAGTAGCAATTCCCCCCCCCCAAACATGAGACCAAGCTCCATCTTGAGGGTAAACAGGAATCAGCCAGAGCTGTGTGTTTATTGTTCTTAAATACACATTTTTACACATTAGTACCACCCACAGGGTTTTGTAAAACAACCAATAAACACATACAATACTCTCAGACACTCCCACACAAAATCCTCCCCTCTGCCTGTGATACAATTACCTTACACAATGGTTGATACAATTACCTTACACAATGGTTGATACAATTACCTTACACAATGGGTGATGCAATTACCTTACACAATGGGTGATGCAATTACCTTTCACAATGGTTGATGCAATTACCTTACACAATGGTTAATGTAATTATCACAGGCAGAGAAATACAGTTCAATTGCCATGGAGCCAAAGTATTTAGTTATACAAAAGGGCTACATGACATAGCTATTGGGGTATCACTGTTCAAATAGGGCAAGTACTGAATGACCCGGCTTTCGTGTTTTTGCAGTGTAAAAGCAAGCGTCTCAACATGGGGCCATAGTCTAAAGGCAGCAGACGGGCAACCAGGCTCCTCCAATGCACAGTGGCGAGATTGGTCTCGTCACATCTCTCCCCTTTTCCAAACAGACTAACAGGGTATCTGACCTCCTGCTGGTCAGTGCCCTGGTTAGTCCAGCAACCCACCCACAAAACACAATCAGCAGTACAGCCCACCCACAATAAATGGTCACTACACCTGGGTAGAGGAGAAACTTGTCCAGGTGCCTCACTACGGCTTTGTGGGGGACTGGTACGCTGAATTGGTGGGTTGCGAGGTGGGCAGAGACCAGCTGTACTCTGCCCTGGTGCCAACACTACCACGGAAGTAGCCTGGTGGGAGCCTGGTTGCTGGAGGGGGAGACCGACTGTCTCCCCTTTGGATACATAGCTGTGCTGCTGGAGGGGGAGACCGATCGTCTCCCCTTTGGACAAAGCACCATGCTGCTGTGGGGGGAGATCGACTGTCTCCCCTTTGGCTAAACAGCCCTGTTGCTGGGGGACAGGACCGACTGTCCCTACCCCCTGTGTTGTAAGTGCAGAGACCACGGTCCCATCTGCACGGTTGTGGGGCTTACTGTCTCCCCCTGGTGTGTTAAGCTGCCGCTGGGGAGAGGGGGTAACAAGCTCCTCTCCCATACATACTTCCAGCTGCTGGGGAATGGAGACTGGGCTCCCAATACCCTGCATCTCACTCTGCTGATGGGGGACAGGACCAACTGTCTCTGCCCCCTGTAACTCAGCCTGCTGCTGGGGAATGGAGTCTGGGCTTCCAATTCCCTGCAGGACCGGTGGAGAGACCTCGCTCCCATCTCCACCGGCCACCTGGGGTCCTTCCCAGTAAATCTCCACAATATCTTCCCAGCTGAACTGATCTGGGTCTGTCATCTTGCTGTCCTGCTGAGCCTTCCCAATGGAGTGGAAGAGATCTCGGTAGTCCTGCTCCAGTTCCCACTACAGGGTTGCTAGGTGAGCCAGGTCTTGCTCTACCTCATGGGGGTCAGCCCAGTCATGCCTAGCCTCCCTCTCGTGGAAAATGTCCTGAAGTCTGGTCTGCGCATGGCTCCCAAAGTCAGGCTCTGCAAAGGACTCCCATAACAAGCCAGGACCATCAAACTCCTCTCTGTCTGGCTTGTCATGCTCGGCTGTCCAGGGTATATACTATGCCATATACCACCAGAGCGCCTGATAGGCATCCTCCAGCCATAGCTCCTGCCATACCCGGTGCTCTAGTTCCTTCACCCATTCCTCCAGGGGCTGCTCTCCCAGGAAGGGCATCCGCAGGGCCACTTGCTTCTGCAACCGCTGCTCTTCACTGGGGAGACTCTTACCCTGCTGGTATTGTACATTATCCAGGGCCTGGTACCAGATGCCTTTCCTTAATGCATCCCGGCCATTCAGGTCCTCCTCCTCATATAACACTGCTGGTTCCATTCTGTTGCTTTTAGGGTCGCTGTACTGGGACATGCGTTGCCCCCAACTTGTAAATCCACGGATTTGTAGTTGCTCTTCTGGGCGATGAGGACAATCCTGTTGCTTGCCACCAATTGTAACGGTATAACCCTGATATCGAGGATCAACACCAGATGAAAGATGCCCTTAATACGGGAATAGCAATGCACGAACCCAGTTAATACACTGAGCAGGGAAAACACACAAAATCCTTCTCTCCTGGAACAGGCAAAAGAATAATCCAAAGTAGCAATTCCTCCCAAACATGAGACCAAGCTCCGTCTTGAGGGTAAAACAGGAATCAGCCAGAGCTGTGTGTTTATTGTTCTTAAATACACATTTTTACACATTAGTACCACCCACAGGGTTTTGTAAAACAACCAATAAACACATACAATACTCTCAGACACTCCCACACAAAATCATCCCCTCTGCCTGTGATGCAATTAACTTACACAATGGTTGATACAATTACCTTACACAATGGTTGATGCAGTTACCTTACACAATGGTTGATGCAGTTACCTTACACAATGGTTGATGCAGTTACCTTACACAATGGTTGATGCAGTTACCTTACACAATGGTTGATGCAGTTACCTTACACAATGGTTGATGCAGTTACCTTTCACAATGGTTGATGCAGTTACCTTACACAATGGTTGATGCAGTTACCTTTCACAATGGTTGATGCAGTTACCTTACACAATGGTTGATGCAGTTACCTTACACAATGGTTGATGCAGTTACCTTACACAATGGTTGATGCAGTTACCTTTCACAATGGTTGATGCAGTTACCTTTCACAATGGTTGATACAATTACCTTACACAATGGTTGATGCAATTAACTTACACAATGGTTGATACAATTACCTTACACAATGGTTGATGCAGTTACCTTACACAATGGTTGATGCAGTTACCTTACACAATGGTTGATGCAGTTACCTTTCACAATGGTTGATGCAGTTACCTTTCACAATGGTTGATACAATTACCTTACACAATGGTTGATGCAGTTACCTTACACAATGGTTGATGCAGTTACCTTACACAATGGTTGATGCAGTTACCTTACACAATGGTTGATGCAGTTACCTTACACAATGGTTGATACAATTACCTTTCACAATGGTTGATGCAGTTACCTTTCACAATGGTTGATGCAGTTACCTTTCACAATGGTTGATACAATTACCTTACACAATGGTTGATGCAGTTACCTTACACAATGGTTGATGCAGTTACCTTACACAATGGTTGATGCAGTTACCTTACACAATGGTTGATGCAGTTACCTTTCACAATGGTTGATGCAGTTACCTTACACAATGGTTGATGCAGTTACCTTTCACAATGGTTGATGCAGTTACCTTTCACAATGGTTGATGCAGTTACCTTACACAATGGTTGATACAATTACCTTACACAATGGTTGATGCAGTTACCTTACACAATGGTTGATGCAGTTACCTTACACAATGGTTGATGCAGTTACCTTACACAATGGTTGATGCAGTTACCTTTCACAATGGTTGATGCAGTTACCTTACACAATGGTTGATGCAGTTACCTTACACAATGGTTGATGCAGTTACCTTACACAATGGTTGATGCAGTTACCTTACACAATGGTTGATGCAGTTACCTTACACAATGGTTGATGCAGTTACCTTTCACAATGGTTGATGCAGTTACCTTTCACAATGGTTGATGCAGTTACCTTACACAATGGTTGATGCAGTTACCTTACACAATGGTTGATGCAGTTACCTTTCACAATGGTTGATGCAGTTACCTTACACAATGGTTGATGCAGTTACCTTACACAATGGTTGATGCAGTTACCTTTCACAATGGTTGATGCAGTTACCTTACACAATGGTTGATGCAGTTACCTTTCACAATGGTTGATGCAGTTACCTTACACAATGGTTGATGCAGTTACCTTACACAATGGTTGATGCAGTTACCTTTCACAATGGTTGATGCAGTTACCTTACACAATGGTTGATGCAGTTACCTTACACAATGGTTGATGCAGTTACCTTACACAATGGTTGATGCAGTTACCTTTCACAATGGTTGATGCAGTTACCTTTCACAATGGTTGATGCAGTTACCTTTCACAATGGTTGATGCAGTTACCTTTCACAATGGTTGATGCAGTTACCTTTCACAATGGATGATGCAGTTACCTTACACAATGGTTGATGCAGTTACCTTACACAATGGTTGATGCAGTTACCTTTCACAATGGATGATGCAGTTACCTTTCACAATGGATGATGCAGTTACCTTACACAATGGTTGATGCAGTTACCTTACACAATGGTTGATGCAGTTACCTTTCACAATGGATGATGCAGTTACCTTTCACAATGGATGATGCAGTTACCTTACACAATGGTTGATGCAGTTACCTTTCACAATGGATGATGCAGTTACCTTACACAATGGTTGATGCAGTTACCTTACACAATGGTTGATGCAGTTACCTTTCACAATGGTTGATGCAGTTACCTTTCACAATGGTTGATGCAGTTACCTTTCACAATGGTTGATGCAGTTACCTTTCACAATGGTTGATGCAGTTACCTTTCACAATGGTTGATACAATTACCTTACACAATGGTTGATGCAGTTACCTTACACAATGGTTGATGCAGTTACCTTACACAATGGTTGATGCAGTTACCTTACACAATGGTTGATGCAGTTACCTTACACAATGGTTGATGCAGTTACCTTACACAATGGTTGATGCAGTTACCTTACACAATGGTTGATGCAGTTACCTTTCACAATGGTTGATGCAGTTACCTTACACAATGGTTGATGCAGTTACCTTACACAATGGTTGATGCAGTTACCTTACACAATGGTTGATGCAGTTACCTTACACAATGGTTGATGCAGTTACCTTTCACAATGGTTGATGCAGTTACCTTTCACAATGGTTGATGCAGTTACCTTTCACAATGGTTGATGCAGTTACCTTTCACAATGGTTGATGCAGTTACCTTTCACAATGGATGATGCAGTTACCTTACACAATGGTTGATGCAGTTACCTTACACAATGGTTGATGCAGTTACCTTTCACAATGGATGATGCAGTTACCTTTCACAATGGATGATGCAGTTACCTTACACAATGGTTGATGCAGTTACCTTTCACAATGGATGATGCAGTTACCTTACACAATGGTTGATGCAGTTACCTTACACAATGGTTGATGCAGTTACCTTACACAATGGTTGATGCAATTACCTTTCACAATGGTTGATGCAGTTACCTTTCACAATGGTTGATGCAGTTACCTTTCACAATGGTTGATGTAATTATCACAGGCAGAGAAATACAGTTCAATTGCCATGGAGCCAAAGTATTTCGTTATACAAATGGGCTACATGACATAGCTATCTGGGGTATCACTGTTCAAACAGGGCAAGTACTGAATGACCCGGCTTTCGTGTCTTTGCAGGGGAAATGCAAGCATTTCAACATGGGGCCATAGTCTAAAGGCAGCAGGCGGGCAACCAGGCTCCTCCAATGGTTTGAGTGTGTTTTCACTGTTGTGCTAGTAGTTAGAGATGCCAGTGATTTTATGGCATGAGCTGATAGAGGTTATGGTCTGCTGGTCCTGACGTAACACAGTAAGTTGATACATAAATAGTAATCTCAGATATTTTTAGTTTACTTTTAGGTTTATGTAAAGTGAGTTAAATTTTTGTCCAGAACTGATTTTGTTATTTTACTTACAGATGTCCTCAAAGGAGTCTGATTCTGTGGAAACGTTTTCAGAGGATCACAAGGAGCAATTGGCTCAATATCGACAACTAATAAGTGAGCTTAAGGAGCTGATTCGGCGGAAAGACCTTGAGATCGAACAGAAAGATGCTCAGCTAAAGGTTTGTGCAGGGATTTGTATCTCAGAAGATGGGAAGACTGTCTGTTGTCTCAGGACCAGAGCACGCACTTGTATAGAGACACATTGTGCAAGATTAACCCTGTTCCCTTGTCAGGTAGCCAGGGGAGGTTTCTGCTGGGTACATTACTTTTGTACATTTTATTAATGTAATCTGGCAAACACAGTGCTCTTATCCTTACTATAAGTGCTTTCAGTTTATTTTACTCACAACCTGTGTCTCAGTGCAAACTAATTTACCATCAAAAAATAGCAGTGCATTGTTAGAAAACATAGAATTTGATGGTAGATAAGAACCAAAAAGGCCCATCAAGTCTACAGATATTACATGTTACTTATTACTTAGTATAGCCTTATGCATGTCCCATCAAGTCTATACATATTACTGTTACTTATTACTTAGTATAGCCTTATGCATGTCCCATCAAGTCTACACATATTACTTGTTACTTATTACTTAGTATAACCTTATGTATGTCCCATCAAGTCTACACATATTACATGTTACTTATTACTTAGTATAGCCTTATGTATGTCCCATCAAGTCTACACATATTACATATTACTTATTACTTATTAATTAGTATAGCCTTATGCATGTCCCATCAAGTCTATACATATTACTGTTACTTATTACTTAGTATAGCCTTATGCATGTCCCATCAAGTCTACACATATTACTTGTTACTTATTACTTAGTATAACCTTATGTATGTCCCATCAAGTCTACACATATTACATGTTACTTATTACTTAGTATAGCCTTATGTATGTCCCATCAAGTCTACACATATTACATGTTACTTATTACTTAGTATAGCCTTATGCATGTCCCATCAAGTCTACACATATTACATGTTACTTATTACTTAGTATAACCTTATGTATGTCTCATCAAGACTACACATATTACATGTTACTGTTTCCTTAGGATAACCTTATGCATGTCCCATCAAGTCTACACATATTACATGTTACTTATTACTTAGTATAGCCTTATGCATGTCCCATCAAGTCTACACATATTACATGTTACTTATTACTTAGTATAGCCTTATGCATGTCCCATCAAGTCTACACATATTACATGTTACTTATTACTTAGTATAACCTTATGTATGTCCCATCAAGTCTACACATATTACTGTTACTTATTACTTAGGATAGCCTTATGTAGGTCCCATCAAGTCTACACATATTACATGTTACTTATTACTTAGTATAACCTTATGTATGTCCCATCAAGTCTACACATATTACATGTTACTTATTACTTAGTATAGCCTTATGTATGTCCCATCAAGTCTACACATATTACTGTTACTTATTACTTAGTATAGCCTTATGTATGTCCCATCAAGTCTACACATATTACATGTTACTTATTACTTAGTATAGCCTTATGCATGTCCCATCAAGTCTACACATATTACATGTTACTTATTCCTTAGTATAACCTTATTCATGTCCCATCAAGTCTACACATATTACATGTTACTTATTACTTAGTATAGCCTTATGCATGTCCCATCAAGTCTACACATATTACATGTTACTTATTACTTAGTATAGCCTTATGTATGTCCCATCAAGTCTACACATATTACATGTTACTTATTACTTAGTATAACCTTATGTATGTCCCATCAAGTCTACACATATTACATGTTACTTATTACTTAGTATAACCTTATGTATGTCCCATCAAGTCTACACATATTACTGTTACTTATTACTTAGTATAGCCTTATGTATGTCCCATCAAGCCTACACATATTACATGTTACTTATTACTTAGTATAACCTTATGTATGTCCCATCAAGTCTACACATATTACTTGTTACTTATTACTTAGTATAACCTTATGCATGTCCCATCAAGTCTACACATATTACATGTTACTTATTACTTAGTATAGCCTTATGCATGTCCCATCAAGTCTATACATATTACATGTTACTTATTACTAAGTATAACCTTATGCATGTCCCATCAAGTCTACACATATTACATGTTACTTATTACTTAGTATAGCCTTATGCATGTCACATCAAGTCTACACATATTACATGTTACGTATTACTTAGTATAGCCTTATGTATGTCCCATCAAGTCTACACATATTACTGTTACTTATTACTTAGTATAGCCTTATGTATGTCCCATCAAGTCTACACATATTACATGTTACTTATTACTTAGTATAGCCTTATGTATGTCCCATCAAGCCTACACATATTACTGTTACTTATTACTTAGTATAGCCTTATGTATGTCCCATCAAGCCTACACATATTACTGTTACTTATTACTTAGTATAGCCTTATGTATGTCCCATCAAGTCTACACATATTACTTGTTACTTATTACTTAGTATAGCCTTATGTATGTCCCATCAAGTCTACACATATTACATGTTACTTATTACTTAGTATAGCCTTATGTATGTCCCATCAAGCCTACACATATTACTGTTACTTATTACTTAGTATAGCCTTATGTATGTCCCATCAAGTCTACACATATTACATGTTACTTATTACTTAGTATAACCTTATGTATGTCCTATCAAGTCTACACATATTACATGTTACTTATTACTTAGTATAACCTTATGCATTTCCCATCAAGACTACACATATTACATGTTACTTATTACTTAGTATAGCCTTATGTATGTCCCATCAAGTCTACACATATTACTTGTTACTTATTACTTAGTATAGCCTTATGCATGTCCCATCAGGTCTACACATATTACATGTTACTTATTACTTAGTATAACCTTATGTATGTCCCATCAAGTCTACACATATTACATGTTACTTATTACTTAGTATAACCTTATGCATGTCCCAGCAAGTCTACACATATTACATGTTACTTATTACTTAGTATAACCTTATGCATTTCCCATCAAGACTACACATATTACATGTTACTTATTACTTAGTATAACCTTATGCATGTCCCAGCAAGTCTACACATATTACATGTTACTTATTACTTAGCATAACCTTATGTATGTCCCATCAAGTCTACACATATTACTTGTTACTTATTACTTAGTATAACCTTATGCATTTCCCATCAAGACTACACATATTACATGTTACTTATTACTTAGTATAGCCTTATGTATGTCCCATACAGTCTACACATATTACTGTTACTTATTACTTAGTATAACCTTATGCATTTCCCATCAAGACTACACATATTACATGTTACTTATTACTTAGTATAGCCTTATGCATGTCACATCAAGTCTACACATATTACATGTTACTTATTACTTAGTATAGCCTTATGTATGTCCCATCAAGTCTACACATATTACATGTTACTTATTACTTAGTATAGCCTTATGTATGTCCCATCAAGTCTACACATATTACTGTTACTTATTACTTAGGATAGCCTTATGCATGTCCCATCAAGTCTACACATATTACATGTTACTTATTACTTAGTATAGCCTTATGTATGTCCCATCAAGTCTACACATATTACATGTTACTTATTACTTAGGATAGCCTTATGCATGTCTCATCAAGTCTACACATATTACATGTTACTTATTACTTAGTATAGCCTTATGCATGTCCCATCAAGTCTACACATATTACTGTTACTTATTACTTAGTATAGCCTTATGTATGTCCCATCAAGTCTACACATATTACATGTTACTTATTACTTAGTATAGCCTTATGTATGTCCCATCAAGTCTACACATATTACTGTTACTTATTACTTAGTATAGCCTTATGTATGTCCCATCAAGTCTACACATATTACATGTTACTGTTTTCTTAGTATAGCCTTATGCATGTCCCATCAAGTCTACACAGATTACATGCTACTTATTACTTAGTATAGCCTTATGTATGTCCCATAAAGTCTACACATATTACATGTTACTTATTACTTAGTATAGCCTTATGCATGTCCCATCAAGTCTACACATATTACATGTTACTTATTACTTAGTATAACCTTATGTATGTCCCATCAAGTCTACACATATTACATGTTACTTATTACTTAGTATAGCCTTATGTATGTCCCATCAAGTCTACACATATTACATGTTACTTATTACTTAGTATAGCCTTATGTATGTCCCATCAAGTCTACACATATTACATGTTACTTATTACTTAGTATAACCTTATGTATGTCCCATCAAGTCTACACATATTACTGTTACTTATTACTTAGTATAGCCTTATGTATGTCCCATCAAGTCTACACATATTACATGTTACTTATTACTTAGTATAGCCATATGTATGTCACATCAAGTCTACCCATATTACATGTTACTTATTACTTAGTATAGCCTTATGCATGTCACATCAAGTCTACACATATTACATGTTACTTATTACTTAGTATAACCTTATGCATGTCCCATCAAGTCTACACATATTACATGTTACTTATTACTTAGTATAGCCTTATGTATGTCCCATCAAGTCTACACATATTACATGTTACTTATTACTTAGTATAGCCTTATGTATGTCCCATCAAGTCTACACATATTACATGTTACTTATTACTCAGTATAACCTTATGTATGTCCCATCAAGTCTACACATATTACATGTTACTTATTACTTAGTATAGTCTTATGCATGTCCCATCAAGTCTACACATATTACATGTTACTTATTACTCAGTATAGCCTTATGTATGTCCCATCAAGTCTACACATATTACATGTTACTTATTACTTAGTATAGCCTTATGTATGTCCCATCAAGTCTACACATATTACATGTTACTTATTACTTAGTATAGCCTTATGCATGTCCCATCAAGTCTACACATATTACATGTTACTTATTACTTAGTATAGCCTTATGCATGTCCCATCAAGTCTACACATATTACATGTTACTTATTACTTAGTATAGCCTTATGTATGTCCCATCAAGTCTACACATATTACATGTTACTTATTACTTAGTATAACCTTATGTATGTCCCATCAAGACTACACATATTACATGTTACTTATTACTTAGTATAGCCTTATGTATGTCCCATCAAGTCTACACATATTACATGTTACTTATTACTTAGTATAGCCTTATGTATGTCCCATCAAGTCTACACATATTACTGTTACTTATTACTTAGTATAGCCTTATGTATGTCCCATCAAGTCTACACATATTACATGTTACTTATTACTTAGTATAAC
This sequence comes from Bombina bombina, assembly GCF_027579735.1. NCBI lineage: Eukaryota > Metazoa > Chordata > Amphibia > Anura > Bombinatoridae > Bombina > Bombina bombina. Next base: position 4,554,166 of record NC_069504.1, on the reverse strand, counting down.
CTTATGTATGTCCTATCAAGTCTACACATATTACATGTTACTTATTACTTAGGATAGCCTTATGTATGTCCCATCAAGTCTACACATATTACTGTTACTTATTACTTAGTATAGCCTTATGTATGTCCCATCAAGTCTACACATATTACATGTTACTTATTACTTAGTATAGCCTTATGCATGTCCCATCAAGTCTACACATATTACTGTTACTTATTACTTAGTATAGCCTTATGTATGTCCCATCAAGTCTACACATATTACTGTTACTTATTACTTAGTATAGCCTTATGTATGTCCCATCAAGTCTACACATATTACATGTTACTTATTACTTAGTATAGCCTTATGCATGTCCCATCAAGTCTACACATATTACATGTTACTTATTACTTAGTATAACCTTATGTATGTCCCATCAAGTCTACACATATTACATGTTACTTATTACTTAGTATAGCCTTATGTATGTCCCATCAAGTCTACACATATTACATGTTACTTATTACTTAGTATAGCCTTATGTATGTCCCATCAAGTCTACACATATTACATGTTACTTATTACTTAGTATAGCCTTATGTATGTCCCATCACGTCTACACATTACATGTAACTGTTTTTTTAGGATAACCTTATGCATGTCCCAGACATTTTTAAATTCCTTTACAGTCTTTGTGTTTACCACCTCAAATGGAAGTTTATTCCATGAACCCACCACCCTTTCTGTAAAAAATGCTTCCTCACATTTCTGCTGAATCCGCTACCCCCTAACTTTAGATTGTGACCCCTTGTTTTGGCATTTGTTTCTCCAACATAGGTGTGTCCGGTCCACGGCGTCATCCTTACTTGTGGGATATTCTCTTCCCCAACAGGAAATGGCAAAGCTGGTCACATGATCCCTCCTAGGCTCCGCCTACCCCAGTCATTCTCTTTGCCGTTGTACAGGCAACATCTCCACGGAGATGGCTTAGAGTTTTTTAGTGTTTAACTGTAGTTTTTATTATTCAATCAAGAGTTTGTTATTTTAAAATAGTGCTGGTATGTACTATTTACTCAGAAACAGAAAAGAGATGAAGATTTCTGTTTGTATGAGGAAAATGATTTTAGCAACCGTTACTAAAATCCATGGCTGTTCCACACAGGACTGTTGAGAGGAATTAACTTCAGTTGGGGGAACAGGGAGCAGTCTCTTGCTGCTTGAGGTATGACACATTCTAACAAGACGATGTAATGCTGGAAGCTGTCATTTTCCCTATGGGATCCAGTAAGCCATGTTTATTAAGATAGTTAATAAGGGCTTCACAAGGGCTTATTAAGACTGTAGACTTTTTCTGGGCTAAATCGATTCATTATTAACACATATTTAGCCTTGAGGAATCATTTAATCTGGGTATTTTGATAAGATTATGTCGGCAGGCACTGTTTTAGACACCTTATTCTTAGGGGCTTTCCCAAATCATAGGCAGAGCCTCATTTTCGCGCCGGTGTTGCGCACTTGTTTTTGAGAGGCATGACATGCAGTCGCATGTGTGAGGAGCTCTGATACATAGAAAAGACTTTCTGAAGGCGTCATTTGGTATCGTATTCCCCTTTGGGCTTGGTTGGGTCTCAGCAAAGCAGATACCAGGGACTGTAAAGGGGTTAAAGTTAAAAACGGCTCCGGTTCCGTTATTTTAAGGGTTAAAGCTTCCAAATTTGGTGTGCAATACTTTTAAGGCTTTAAGACACTGTGGTGAAATTTTGGTGAATTTTTGAACAATTCCTTCATATTTTTTCGCAATTGCAGTAATAAAGTGTGTTCAGTTTAAAATTTAAAGTGACAGTAACGGTTTTATTTTAAAACGTTTTTTGTACTTTGTTATCAAGTTTATGCCTGTTTAACATGTCTGAACTATCAGATAGACTGTGTTCTGAATGTGGGGAAGCCAGAGTTCCTTCTCATTTAAATAAATGTGATTTATGTGACAATGACAATGATGCCCAAGATGATTCCTCAAGTGAGGGGAGTAAGCATGGTACTGCATCATTCCCTCCTTCGTCTACACGAGTCTTGCCCACTCAGGAGGCCCCTAGTACATCTAGCGCGCCAATACTCCTTACTATGCAACAATTAACGGCTGTAATGGATAATTCTGTCAAAAACATTTTAGCCAAAATGCACACTTATCAGCGTAAGCGCGACTGCTCTGTTTTAGATACTGAAGAGCATGACGACGCTGATAATAATGGTTCTGAAGGGCCCCTAAACCAGTCTGATGGGGCCAGGGAGGTTTTGTCTGAGGGAGAAATTACTGATTCAGGGAACATTTCTCAACAAGCTGAACCTGATGTGATTACGTTTAAATTTAAGTTGGAACATCTCCGCATTCTGCTTAAGGAGGTATTATCCACTCTGGATGATTGTGACAAGTTGGTCATCCCAGAGAAACTATGTAAAATGGACAAGTTCCTAGAGGTCCCGGGGCTCCCAGAAGCTTTTCCTATACCCAAGCGGGTGGCGGACATTGTAAATAAAGAATGGGAAAGGCCCGGTATTCCTTTCGTCCCTCCCCCCATATTTAAAAAATTGTTTCCTATGGTCGACCCCAGAAAGGACTTATGGCAGACAGTCCCCAAGGTCGAGGGAGCGGTTTCCACTTTAAACAAACGCACCACTATACCCATAGAAGATAGTTGCGCTTTCAAAGATCCTATGGATAAAAAATTAGAAGGTTTACTTAAAAAGATGTTTGTTCAGCAGGGTTACCTTCTACAACCAATTTCATGCATTGTCCCTGTCGCTACAGCCGCGTGTTTCTGGTTCGATGAGCTGGTAAAGGCGGTCGATAGTGATTCTCCTCCTTATGAGGAGATTATGGACAGAATCAATGCTCTCAAATTGGCTAATTCTTTCACCCTAGACGCCACTTTGCAATTGGCTAGGTTAGCGGCTAAGAATTCTGGGTTTGCTATTGTGGCGCGCAGAGCGCTTTGGTTGAAATCTTGGTCAGCTGATGCGTCTTCCAAGAACAAGCTACTTAACATTCCTTTCAAGGGGAAAACGCTGTTTGGCCCTGACTTGAAAGAGATTATCTCTGATATCACTGGGGGTAAGGGCCACGCCCTTCCTCAGGATCGGCCTTCCAAGGCCAAAAATAAACCTAATTTTCGTCCCTTTCGTAGAAACGGACCAGCCCAAAGTGCTACGTCCTCTAAGCAAGAGGGTAATACTTCTCAAGCCAAGCCAGCTTGGAGACCAATGCAAGGCTGGAACAAGGGAAAGCAGGCCAAGAAACCTGCCACTGCTACCAAGACAGCATGAAATGTTGGCCCCCGATCCGGGACCGGATCTGGTGGGGGGCAGACTCTCTCTCTTCGCTCAGGCTTGGGCAAGAGATGTTCTGGATCCTTGGGCGCTAGAAATAGTCTCCCAAGGTTATCTTCTGGAATTCAAGGGGCTTCCCCCAAGGGGGAGGTTCCACAGGTCTCAGTTGTCTTCAGACCACATAAAAAGACAGGCATTCTTACGTTGTGTAGAAGACCTGTTAAAAATGGGAGTGATTCATCCTGTTCCATTAGGAGAACAAGGGATGGGGTTCTACTCCAATCTGTTCATAGTTCCCAAAAAAGAGGGAACGTTCAGACCAATCTTAGATCTCAAGATCTTAAACAAGTTTCTCAAGGTTCCATCGTTCAAAATGGAAACCATTCGAACAATTCTTCCTTCCATCCAGGAAGGTCAATTCATGACCACGGTGGATTTAAAGGATGCGTATCTACATATTCCTATCCACAAGGAACATCATCGGTTCCTAAGGTTCGCATTCCTGGACAAGCATTACCAGTTCGTGGCGCTTCCTTTCGGATTAGCCACTGCTCCAAGGATTTTCACAAAGGTACTAGGGTCCCTTCTAGCTGTGCTAAGACCAAGGGGCATTGCTGTAGTACCTTACTTGGACGACATTCTGATTCAAGCGTCGTCCCTTCCTCAAGCAAAGGCTCACACGGACATCGTCCTGGCCTTTCTCAGATCTCATGGATGGAAAGTGAACGTGGAAAAGAGTTCTCTATCTCCGTCAACAAGGGTTCCCTTCTTGGGAACAATAATAGACTCCTTAGAAATGAGGATTTTTCTGACAGAGGCCAGAAAAACAAAACTTCTAGACTCTTGTCGGATACTTCATTCCGTTCCTCTTCCTTCCATAGCGCAGTGCATGGAAGTGATAGGTTTGATGGTAGCGGCGATGGACATAGTTCCCTTTGCGCGCATTCATCTAAGACCATTACAACTGTGCATGCTCAGTCAGTGGAATGGGGACTATACAAACTTGTCTCCGAGGATACAAGTAAATCAGAGGACCAGAGACTCACTCCGTTGGTGGCTGTCCCTGGACAACCTGTCACAAGGGATGACCTTCCGCAGACCAGAGTGGGTCATTGTCACGACCGACGCCAGTCTGATGGGCTGGGGCGCGGTCTGGGGATCCCTGAAAGCTCAGGGTCTTTGGTCTCGGGAAGAATCTCTTCTACCGATAAATATTCTGGAACTGAGAGCGATATTCAATGCTCTCAAGGCTTGGCCTCAGCTAGCGAGGGCCAAGTTCATACGGTTTCAATCAGACAACATGACAACTGTTGCGTACATCAACCATCAGGGGGGAACAAGGAGTTCCCTGGCGATGGAAGAAGTGACCAAAATCATTCTATGGGCGGAGTCTCACTCCTGCCACCTGTCTGCTATCCACATCCCAGGAGTGGAAAATTGGGAAGCGGATTTTCTGAGTCGTCAGACATTGCATCCGGGGGAGTGGGAACTCCATCCGGAAATCTTTGCCCAAGTCACTCAACTGTGGGGCATTCCAGACATGGATCTGATGGCCTCTCGTCAGAACTTCAAAGTTCCTTGCTACGGGTCCAGATCCAGGGATCCCAAGGCGGCTCTAGTGGATGCACTAGTAGCACCTTGGACCTTCAAACTAGCTTATGTATTCCCGCCGTTTCCTCTCATCCCCAGGCTGGTAGCCAGGATCAATCAGGAAAGGGCGTCGGTGATTTTGATAGCTCCTGCGTGGCCACGCAGGACTTGGTATGCAGATCTGGTGAATATGTCATCGGCTCCACCATGGAAGCTACCTTTGAGACGAGACCTTCTTGTTCAAGGTCCGTTCGAACATCCGAATCTGGTCTCACTCCAGCTGACTGCTTGGAGATTGAACGCTTGATCTTATCGAAGCGAGGGTTCTCAGATTCTGTTATCGATACTCTTGTTCAGGCCAGAAAGCCTGTAACTAGAAAGATTTACCACAAAATTTGGAAAAAATATATCTGTTGGTGTGAATCTAAAGGATTCCCTTGGGACAAGGTTAAGATTCCTAAGATTCTATCCTTCCTTCAAGAAGGATTGGAAAAAGGATTATCTGCAAGTTCCCTGAAGGGACAGATTTCTGCCTTGTCTGTGTTACTTCACAAAAAGCTGGCAGCTGTGCCAGATGTTCAAGCCTTTGTTCAGGCTCTGGTTAGAATCAAGCCTGTTTACAAACCTTTGACTCCTCCTTGGAGTCTCAACTTAGTTCTTTCAGTTCTTCAGGGGGTTCCGTTTGAACCCTTACATTCCGTTGATATTAAGTTATTATCTTGGAAAGTTTTGTTTTTGGTTGCAATTTCTTCTGCTAGAAGAGTTTCAGAATTATCTGCTCTGCAGTGTTCTCCTCCTTATCTGGTGTTCCATGCAGATAAGGTGGTTCTACGTATTAAACCTGGTTTTCTTCCAAAAGTTGTTTCTAACAAAAACATTAACCAGGAGATTATCGTACCTTCTCTGTGTCCGAAACCAGTTTCGAAGAAGGAACGTTTGTTGCACAATTTGGATGTTGTTCGCGCTCTAAAATTCTATTTAGATGCTACAAAGGATTTTAGACAAACATCTTCCTTGTTTGTTGTTTATTCCGGTAAAAGGAGAGGTCAAAAAGCAACTTCTACCTCTCTCTCTTTTTGGATTAAAAGCATCATCAGATTGGCTTACGAGACTGCCGGACGGCAGCCTCCCGAAAGAATCACAGCTCATTCCACTAGGGCTGTGGCTTCCACATGGGCCTTCAAGAACGAGGCTTCTGTTGATCAGATATGTAGGGCAGCGACTTGGTCTTCACTGCACACTTTTACCAAATTTTACAAGTTTGATACTTTTGCTTCTTCTGAGGCTATTTTTGGGAGAAAGGTTTTGCAAGCCGTGGTGCCTTCCATCTAGGTGACCTGATTTGCTCCCTCCCATCATCCGTGTCCTAAAGCTTTGGTATTGGTTCCCACAAGTAAGGATGACGCCGTGGACCGGACACACCTATGTTGGAGAAAACAGAATTTATGTTTACCTGATAAATTACTTTCTCCAACGGTGTGTCCGGTCCACGGCCCGCCCTGGTTTTTTAATCAGGTCTGATAATTTATTTTCTTTAACTACAGTCACCACGGTATCATATGGTTTCTCCTATGCAAATATTCCTCCTTAACGTCGGTCGAATGACTGGGGTAGGCGGAGCCTAGGAGGGATCATGTGACCAGCTTTGCTGGGCTCTTTGCCATTTCCTGTTGGGGAAGAGAATATCCCACAAGTAAGGATGACGCCGTGGACCGGACACACCGTTGGAGAAAGTAATTTATCAGGTAAACATAAATTCTGTTTTTTTTGTGAAAAATGCTTTCTGCTTCTATTTTATTAAATCCCTTGATATATTTGAAGGTTTCTATTGTACAGTGTGCCCTAACAATAGAGATTCTGTCATCTCTCCCATACGCTCGCTCGCCCCCAGAGAGAGACATCACGTGCCATGTCAACAGACTGAGCAGCACAAGACAAAATGATGCTTCTAACTTTGTTTCTTCTGTTTGTGTATTAGGAGGAGCGCGACATCTCAGGCACAAAATTGGCCAAATTAAAGCTTCAGGCGAAGGCAAAAGTAACAAATCTGAACAAACAAATAGAGGAGCTGAGGAGAGCAGCAGCAGATCAGGTAAATAGATCTGATCTGTATTAAGTAACGTGACTACACTCGTGTCATTTGTTTGACGCACCAGCAGCGTATCTAGTCGCCAGCATATATCTACTGCTAGCTGTTGTGCTGTGACTACACTCGTGTCATTTGTTTGACGCACCAGCAGCGTATCTAGTCACCAGCATATATCTACTGCTAGCTGTTGTGTTGTGACTACACTCGTGTCATTTGTTTGACGCACCAGCAGCGTATCTAGTCACCAGCATATATCTACTGCTAGCTGTTGTGTTGTGACTACACTCGTGTCATTTGTTTGACGCACCAGCAGCGTATCTAGTCACCAGCATATATCTACTGCTAGCTGTTGTGTTGTGACTACACTCGTGACATTTGTGTGACGCACCAGCAGCGTATCTAGTCGCCAGCATATATCTACTGCTAGCTGTTGTGTTGTGACTACACTCGTGTCATTTGTTTGACGCACCAGCAGCGTATCTAGTCGCCAGCATATATCTACTGCTAGCTGTTGTGTTGTGACTACACTCGTGTCATTTGTGTGGCGCACAAGCAGTGTATCTGTGGGCGGTTAGTAAGCACCATATGTCATATGTGCAGGAGTTGGGACATTGCCAGTAACACAGTAGACATTGCCTACATTTTTACAGAATGCTATAACAACTTATCTAATGTACCCACTAATACTTCAGTCCCTGACGACTAATTATATACAGAAGGCTATAACAACTTATCTAATGTACCCACTAATACTTCAGTCCCTGATGACTAATTATGTACAGAAGGCTATAACAGTTTATCTTATGTACCCACTAATACTTCAGTCCCTGACGACTAATTATGTACAGAAGGCTATAACAGTTTATCTAATGTACCCACTAATACTTCAGTCCCTGACAACTAATTATGTACAGAAGGCTATAACAGTTTATCTAATGTACCCACTAATACTTCAGTCCCTGACGACTAATTATATACAGAAGGCTATAACAACTTATCTAATGTACCCACTAATACTTCAGTCCCTGACGACTAATTATGTACAGAAGGCTATAACAGTTTATCTTATGTACCCACTAATACTTCAGTCCCTGACGACTAATTATGTACAGAAGGCTATAACAGTTTATCTAATGTACCCACTAATACTTCAGTCCCTGACAACTAATTATGTACAGAAGGCTATAACAACTTATCTAATGTACCCACTAATACTTCAGTCCCTGACAACTAATTATGTACAGAAGGCTATAACAGTTTATCTAATGTACCCACTAATACTTCAGTCCCTGACGTCTAATTATGTACAGAAGGCTATAACAGTTTATCTAATGTACCCACTAATACTTCAGTCCCTGACAACTAATTATGTACAGAAGGCTATAACAACTTATCTAATGTACCCACTAATACTTCAGTCCCTGACAACTAATTATATACAGAAGGCTATAACAACTTATCTAATGTATCCACTAATACTTCAGTCCCTGACAACTAATTATGTACAGAAGGCTATAACAGTTTATCTAATGTACCCACTAATACTTCAGTCCCTGACAACTAATTATGTACAGAAGGCTATAACAACTTATCTAATGTACCCACTAATACTTCAGTCCCTGACAACTAATTATGTACAGAAGGCTATAACAGTTTATCTAATGTACCCACTAATACTTCAGTCCCTGACAACTAATTATGTACAGAAGGCTATAACAACTTATCTAATGTACCCACTAATACTTCAGTCCCTGACAACTAATTATGTACAGAAGGCTATAACAGTTTATCTTATGTACCCACTAATACTTCAGTCCCTGACAACTAATTATGTACAGAAGGCTATAACAGTTTATCTAATGTACCCACTAATACTTCAGTCCCTGACAACTAATTATGTACAGAAGGCTATAACGGTTTATCTAATGTACCCACTAATACTTCAGTCCCTGACAACTAATTATGTACAGAAGGCTATAACAACTTATCTAATGTACCCACTAATACTTCAGTCCCTGACAACTAATTATGTACAGAAGGCTATAACAGTTTATCTAATGTACCCACTAATACTTCAGTCCCTGACAACTAATTATGTACAGAAGGCTATAACAGTTTATCTAATGTACCCACTAATACTTCAGTCCCTGACAACTAATTATGTACAGAAGGCTATAACAGTTTATCTAATGTACCCAATAATACTTCAGTCCCTGACAACTAATTATGTACAGAAGGCTATAACAGTTTATCTAATGTACCCACTAATACTTCAGTCCCTGACAACTAATTATGTACAGAAGGCTATAACAACTTATCTAATGTATCCACTAATACTTCAGTCCCTGACGACTAATTATGTACAGAAGGCTATAACAGTTTATCTAATGTACCCACTAATACTTCAGTCCCTGACAACTAATTATGTACAGAAGGCTATAACAGTTTATCTAATGTATCCACTAATACTTCAGTCCCTGACGACTAATTATGTACAGAAGGCTATAACAGTTTATCTAATGTACCCACTAATACTTCAGTCCCTGACAACTAATTATGTACAGAAGGCTATAACAACTTATCTAATGTACCCACTAATACTTCAGTCCCTGACAACTAATTATGTACAGAAGGCTATAACGGTTTATCTAATGTACCCACTAATACTTCAGTCCCTGACGACTAATTATGTACAGAAGGCTATAACAACTTATCTAATGTACCCACTAATACTTCAGTCCCTGACAACTAATTATGTACAGAAGGCTATAACGGTTTATCTAATGTACCCACTAATACTTCAGTCCCTGACGTCTAATTATGTACAGAAGGCTATAACAGTTTATCTAATGTACCCACTAATACTTCAGTCCCTGACGTCTAATTATGTACAGAAGGCTATAACAGTTTATCTAATGTACCCACTCATACTTCAGTCCCTGACAACTAATTATATACAGAAGGCTATAACAACTTATCTAATGTACCCACTAATACTTCAGTCCCTGACGACTAATTATGTACAGAAGGCTATAACAGTTTATCTAATGTACCCACTAATACTTCAGTCCCTGACAACTAATTATGTACAGAAGGCTATAACAGTTTATCTAATGTACCCACTAATACTTCAGTCCCTGACAACTAATTATGTACAGAAGGCTATAACAGTTTATCTAATGTACCCAATAATACTTCAGTCCCTGACAACTAATTATGTACAGAAGGCTATAACAACTTATCTAATGTACCCAATAATACTTCAGTCCCTGACAACTAATTATGTACAGAAGGCTATAACAGTTTATCTAATGTACCCACTAATACTTCAGTCCCTGACAACTAATTATGTACAGAAGGCTATAACAGTTTATCTAATGTACCCACTAATACTTCAGTCCCTGACAACTAATTATGTACAGAAGGCTATAACAGTTTATCTAATGTACCCACTAATACTTCAGTCCCTGACAACTAATTATGTACAGAAGGCTATAACAACTTATCTAATGTACCCACTAATACTTCAGTCCCTGACGACTAATTATGTACAGAAGGCTATAACAACTTATCTAATGTACCCACTAATACTTCAGTCCCTGACGACTAATTATGTACAGAAGGCTATAACAACTTATCTAATGTACCCACTAATACTTCAGTCCCTGACGACTAATTATGTACAGAAGGCTATAACAGTTTATCTAATGTACCCACTAATACTTCAGTCCCTGACAACTAATTATGTACAGAAGGCTATAACAGTTTATCTAATGTACCCACTAATACTTCAGTCCCTGACGACTAATTATGTACAGAAGGCTATAACAGTTTATCTAATGTACCCACTAATACTTCAGTCCCTGACAACTAATTATGTACAGAAGGCTATAACGGTTTATCTAATGTACCCACTAATACTTCAGTCCCTGACAACTAATTATGTACAGAAGGCTATAACGGTTTATCTAATGTACCCACTAATACTTCAGTCCCTGACAACTAATTATGTACAGAAGGCTATAACAGTTTATCTAATGTACCCACTAATACTTCAGTCCCTGACAACTAATTATGTACAGAAGGCTATAACAGTTTATCTAATGTATCCACTAATACTTCAGTCCCTGACAACTAATTATGTACAGAAGGCTATAACAGTTTATCTAATGTACCCACTAATACTTCAGTCCCTGACAACTAATTATGTACAGAAGGCTATAACAGTTTATCTAATGTATCCACTAATACTTCAGTCCCTGACGTCTAATTATGTACAGAAGGCTATAACAGTTTATCTAATGTACCCACTAATACTTCAGTCCCTGACGTATAATTATGTACAGAAGGCTATAACAGTTTATCTAATGTACCCACTAATACTTCAGTCCCTGACGTATAATTATATACAGAAGGCTATAACAGTTTATCTAATGTACCCACTAATACTTCAGTCCCTGACAACTAATTATATACAGAAGGCTATAACAGTTTATCTAATGTACCCACTAATACTTCAGTCCCTGACAACTAATTATGTACAGAAGGCTATAACAGTTTATCTAATGTACCCACTAATACTTCAGTCCCTGACAACTAATTATGTACAGAAGGCTATAACAGTTTATCTAATGTACCCACTAATACTTCAGTCCCTGACAACTAATTATATACAGAAGGCTATAACAGTTTATCTAATGTACCCACTAATACTTCAATCCCTGACAACTAATTATGTACAGAAGGCTATAACAACTTATCTAATGTACCCACTAATACTTCAGTCCCTGACGACTAATTATGTACAGAAGGCTATAACAACTTATCTAATGTACCCACTAATACTTCAGTCCCTGACAACTAATTATGTACAGAAGGCTATAACAGTTTATCTAATGTACCCACTAATACTTCAGTCCCTGACAACTAATTATGTACAGAAGGCTATAACAGTTTATCTAATGTACCCACTAATACTTCAGTCCCTGACAACTAATTATGTACAGAAGGCTATAACAGTTTATCTAATGTACCCACTAATACTTCAGTCCCTGACGACTAATTATGTACAGAAGGCTATAACAGTTTATCTAATGTACCCACTAATACTTCAGTCCCTGACAACTAATTATGTACAGAAGGCTATAACAACTTATCTAATGTACCCACTAATACTTCAGTCCCTGACGACTAATTATGTACAGAAGGCTATAACAACTTATCTAATGTACCCACTAATACTTCTGTTCCTGACAACTAATTATATACAGAAGGCTATTACGGTTTATCTAATGTACCCACTAATACTTCAGTCCCTGACAACTAATTATATACAGAAGGCTATAACAGTTTATCTAATGTACCCACTAATACTTCAGTCCCTGACAACTAATTATGTACAGAAGGCTATAACAACTTATCTAATGTACCCACTAATACTTCAGTCCCTGACAACTAATTATGTACAGAAGGCTATAACAACTTATCTAATGTACCCACTAATACTTCAGTCCCTGACAACTAATTATGTACAGAAGGCTATAACAACTTATCTAATGTATCCACTAATACTTCAGTCCCTGACGTCTAATTATGTACAGAAGGCTATAACAGTTTATCTAATGTACCCACTAATACTTCAGTCCCTGACAACTAATTATGTACAGAAGGCTATAACGGTTTATCTAATGTACCCACTAATACTTCAGTCCCTGACAACTAATTATGTACAGAAGGCTATAACGGTTTATCTAATGTACCCACTAATACTTCAGTCCCTGACAACTAATTATGTACAGAAGGCTATAACAGTTTATCTAATGTACCCACTAATACTTCAGTCCCTGACAACTAATTATGTACAGAAGGCTATAACAACTTATCTAATGTACCCACTAATACTTCAGTCCCTGACAACTAATTATGTACAGAAGGCTATAACAGTTTATCTAATGTACCCACTAATACTTCAGTCCCTGACAACTAATTATATACAGAAGGCTATAACAACTTATCTAATGTACCCACTAATACTTCAGTCCCTGACAACTAATTATGTACAGAAGGCTATAACAACTTATCTAATGTACCCACTAATACTTCAGTCCCTGACAACTAATTATGTACAGAAGGCTATAACAACTTATCTAATGTACCCACTAATACTTCAGTCCCTGACGACTAATTATGTACAGAAGGCTATAACAGTTTATCTCATGTACCCACTAATACTTCTGTCCCTGACAACTAATTATGTACAGAAGGCTATAACAGTTTATCTAATGTACCCACTAATACTTCAGTCCCTGACAACTAATTATGTACAGAAGGCTATAACAGTTTATCTAATGTACCCACTAATACTTCAATCCCTGACAACTAATTATGTACAGAAGGCTATAACAACTTATCTAATGTACCCACTAATACTTCAGTCCCTGACGACTAATTATGTACAGAAGGCTATAACAGTTTATCTAATGTACCCACTAATACTTCAGTCCCTGACGTATAATTATATACAGAAGGCTATAACAGTTTATCTAATGTACCCACTAATACTTCAGTCCCTGACAACTAATTATATACAGAAGGCTATAACAGTTTATCTAATGTACCCACTAATACTTCAGTCCCTGACAACTAATTATATACAGAAGGCTATAACAACTTATCTAATGTACCAACTAATACTTCAGTCCCTGACAACTAATTATATACAGAAGGCTATAACAGTTTATCTAATGTACCCACTAATACTTCTGTCCCTGACGACTAATTATGTACAGAAGGCTATAACAGTTTGTCTAATGTACCCACTAATACTTCTGTCCCTGACGTCTAATTATGTACAGAAGGCTATAACAGTTTATATCATGTACCCACTAATACTTCAGTCCCTGACAACTAATTATGTACAGAAGGCTATAACAGTTTATCTAATGTACCCACTAATACTTCTGTCCCTGACGACTAATTATGTACAGAAGGCTATAACAGTTTATCTAATGTACCCACTAATACTTCAGTCCCTGACGACTAATTATGTACAGAAGGCTATAACAACTTATCTAATGTACCCACTAATACTTCAGTCCCTGACAACTAATTATGTACAGAAGGCTATAACGGTTTATCTAATGTACCCACTAATACTTCAGTCCCTGACGACTAATTATGTACAGAAGGCTATAACAACTTATCTAATGTACCCACTAATACTTCAGTCCCTGACAACTAATTATGTACAGAAGGCTATAACAGTTTATCTAATGTACCCACTAATACTTCAATCCCTGACAACTAATTATGTACAGAAGGCTATAACAGTTTATCTAATGTACCCACTAATACTTTGCAAAATATTATAAAATCTTTAAAGACATATTGTGCCCCTTCTTATTAAAAAAGGATATCCAGAGTCAACTGCTCCAAAAGAAATAATAAGTATTTTAGAAGCCAGAATTGTATTTTTACCTAAACCAGAAAAATGGCTGATAATCCGGCTATATTTTGGCCTATTTCACTTTTCAATTTGGATATTTTATTTTTCTTTCTAATTTTGGCTACAAACACAATCTTATTGCAACTTATACATTTAAATCAAGTCGTTTTTATACCTGGTAAAGAACACTGACATGTTTTAAAAGATCTAAACCCATTTGCTAGCTTATAGGAGGAATAAGAATATGAAATATCACATACTATGTGCAAATATAGGAGGCAAAAAAGCAAGCATTCAGAAAACAATTGGTCCCTGGAAAATTGGCTGTTTCCCTTGCTCGAACTGCAGTAATTGCAACTCAATTATTAAGGGAGAATTTTTTAATCACCCTACTAAAAGTACAAAATAAAAAAAAAAACATTTCCTAACCTGTAGATCAAGCTATATTATATATCTGATCAAATGTCCATGTGGTTTAAACTATGTAGTAGAGTACTGTAGGGAAGCAAGGGAACGCATAACAGAACATAAATTCCAATGTAAGATGCAAGAATAGAGATGCACCTGTCTCCTCACTTTTTCTAGAAGCAGGACAAAATATTAGCCAATTGTGCTTTCAAATTATTGAAAGAATTGACAGTCCTAGAAGAGGTAAAGAAATGTACTGGATTTATAAATTAAAAACACTTAATCCTAAGGGTCTGAAAAAGGAGTTTGAATGGTCTCTATTTAGACAGTATTTTTTCATGGTGAATGATTGACAACAATAACAGCTTACAAATAACAAGTTAGAGATAAGCAATGGTAAAACAAAAAAACATTTCTCTTGTAAGGTGTATCCAGTCCACGGGTTCATCCATTACTTGTGGGATATTCTCCTTCCCAACAGGAAGTTGCAAGAGGACACCCACAGCAGAGCTGTCTATCTAGGTCCTCCCCTAACTGCCACTCCCAGTCATTCTCTTGCAACTCTCGACAAGAAAGGAAGTATCAAGAGATATGTGGTGACTTAGTGTAGTTTTACCTTCTATCAAGAGTTTGTTATTTTTAAACGGTACCGGCGTTGTACTGTTTTACTTTCAGGCAGAAATTAGAAGAAGAATTCTGCCTGGAGGTTTGATGATCTTAGCGGTTTGTAACAAAGGTCCATTGCTGTTCTCACACATAACTGAAGAATATGGGAAAACTTCAGTTAGGGGAACGGTCTGCAGATTACCTGCTTTGAGGTATGTTCAGTATTTTTATTTCTAGAGAGATGAATAAGTTCGAGAAAATGCTGACAGAGCCTTGTGTATTTGAGGTAAGCCTGATGCAGTGATTTAACAGCGACTGGGATCATGCTTACATAACAGGGTAATACTCATGTTAATATTCATATTACTTAGTGACAAAACGTTTACATGATTTCATAAATAGGAAGTTTTTTCTCTGAGGGAGATAAGTCTTTATTTGGGGCCTAGTTTCCACATGGCTAGTCAGATACTCCTAGGAGTATTTTCTTAAGGCCCCTCTGGCATCCAGTACATGGTGGGAGGGGCCTATTTTAGCGCTCTAGATGCGCAGTTTTATTTCAGACTGAGACATCCAGCTTCCCTAGAGGTTTCCTCTGGCATCTGAGGACCATTTCAAAGGGGTTATTTCTGCACAGAATCGTATTTGAGGGCAAGTAGGAGCCTCAGCAGAGCTGTGGCAAGGTGCTCAATTGACTTAACGTTTTTTAACGTTTTTAAATCCGGTTTGGAGCCTAAGGGGTTAATCATCCATTTGCAAGTGGGTGCAATATTGCTTTAGTCCCTTACACACACTGTAAAAATTTCAAAGACTTTACTGTATTTTTACACTGTTTTGCAGTTTAAGTGCTATTTTTTTTCTCTTAAAGGCACAGTAACGTTTTTGTTTTATTGCTGTTTCACCGTTATTAAAGTGTTTTCCAAGCTTGCTTGTCTCATTACTAGTCTGTTAAACATGTCTGACATAGAGGAAACTCCTTGTTCAATATGTTTTGAAGCCATGGTGGAACTCCCTCTTAGAATGTGTACCAAATGTACTGATATTTCTATAAACTATAAAGACCATATTATGGCGCTTAAAGATTTATCTCCAGGGCATTCTCTGACTGAAAAGAGGAAGATTATGCCATCTAGCTCTCCCCATGTGTCAGAACCTATAACTCCTGCTCAAGTGACGCCAAGTACATCTAGCGCGTCTAATTCTTTTACCTTACAGGACATGGCGGCAGTTATGAATGCTACCCTCTCAGAGGTATTCTCCAAACTGCCAGGGCTAAAAGGAAAGCGAAACAGCTCTGGGGCTAGAACTAATACAGAGCTTTCTGACGCTTTAATGCCTGTGTCCGATATACCCTCACAATACTCAGAAGCTGAGGCAGGTGAGCTTCTATCTGTGGGTGACATTTCAGACTCAGGGAAGGCGTTACTTCAGTCTGATTCTGAAATGACAGCGTTTAAATTTAAGCTTGAACTCCTCCGCTTATTGCTTAGGGAGGTTTTAGCGACTCTGGATGACTGTGACCCCATTGTGGTTCCAGAGAAATTGTGTAAAATGGACAAATACTTTGCAGTGCCTGTTTACACTGATGTTTCTTTCATGTAATTAGCAAGAGTCCATGAGCTAGTGACTTATGGGATATACATTCCTACCAGGAGGGGCAAAGTTTCCCAAGCCTCAAAATGCCTATAAATACACCCCTCACCACACCCACAAATCAGTTTTACAAACTTTGCCTCCTATGGAGGTGGTGAAGTAAGTTTGTGCTAGATTCTACGTTGATATGGGCTCCGCAGCAGGTTGGAGCCCGGTTTTCCTCTCAGCGTGCAGTGAATATCAGAGGGATGTGAGGAGAGTATTGCCTATTTGAATTCAATGATCTCCTTCTACGGGGTCTATTTCATAGGTTCTCTGTTATCGGTCGTAGAGATTCATCTCTTACCTCCCTTTTCAGATCGACGATATACTCTTATATATACCATTACCTCTACTGATTTTCGTTTCAGTACTGGTTTGGCTTTCTACAACTTGTAGATGAGTGTCCTGGGGTAAGCAAGTCTTATTTTCTGTGACACTCTAAGCTATGGTTGGGCACTTTTTTATAAAGTTCTAAATAATATGTATTCAAACATTTATTTGCCTTGACTCAGGATGTTTAACGTTCCTTATTTCAGACAGTCAGTTTCATATTTGGGATAATGCATATGAATAAATCATTTTTTTACCTTAAAATTTGACTTTTTTCCCTGTGGGCTGTTAGGCTCGCGGGGGCTGAAAATGCTTCATTGTATTGCGTCATTCTTGGCGCGGACTTTTTGGCCCAAATTTTTTTTTTCTGCTTCCGGCGTCATACGTGTTGCCGGAAGTTGCGTCATTTTTGACGTTTTTTTGCGCCAAAAGTGTCGGCGTTCCGGATGTGGCGTCATTTTTGGCGCCAAAAGCATTTAGGCGCCAAATAATGTGGGCGTCTTTTTTGGCGCTAAAAAAATATGGGCGTCACTGTTGTCTCCATATTATTTAAGTCTTTTTATTTTGTTGCTTCTGGTTGCTAGAAGCTTGTTCACTGGCATTTTTTCCCATTCCTGAAACTGTCATTTAAGGAATTTGATCAATTTTGCTTTATATGTTGTTTTTTCTATTACATATTGCAAGATGTCCCACGTTAACACTGAGTCAGAAGATACTTCTGGAAAATCGCTGCCTGGTGCTGGATCTACCAAAGCTAAGTGTATCTGCTGTAAACTTATGGTATCTGTTCCTCCAGCTGTTGTTTGTACTGATTGTCATGACAAACTTGTTAATGCAGATAATATTTCCTTTAGTACTGTTACATTACCTGTTGCTGTTCCGTCAACATCTAATGCTCAGAGTGTTCCTGATAACATAAGAGATTTTGTTTCTAAATCCATTAAGAAGGCTATGTCTGTTATTCCTCCTTCTAGTAAACGTAAAAAGTCTTTTTTAAAACTTCTCATTTTTCAGATGAATTTTTAAATGAACATCATCATTCTGATTCTGATATTGGATCTTCTGGTTCAGAGGATTCTGTCTCAGAGGTTGATGCTGATAAATCTTCATATTTATTTAAAATGGAATTTATTCGTTCTTTACTTAAAGAAGTCCTAATTGCATTAGAAATAGAGGATTCTAGTCCTCTTGATACTAGATCTAAACGTTTAGATAAGGTTTTTAAATCTCCTGTAGTTATTCCAGAAGTTTTTCCTGTCCCTGATGCTATTTCTGAAGTAATTTCCAGGGAATGGAATAATTTGGGTAATTCATTTACTCCTTCTAAACGTTTTAAGCAATTATATCCTGTGCCATCTGACAGATTAGAGTTTTGGGACAAAATCCCTAAGGTTGATGGGGCTGTCTCTACTCTTGCTAAGCGTACTACTATTCCTACGGCAGATGGTACTTCCTTTAAGGATCCTTTTAGATGGGAAAATTGAATCCTTTCTAAGAAAAGCTTACTTGTGTTCAGGTAATCTTCTTAGACCTGCTATATCTTTAACGGATGTTGCTGCAGCTTCAACTTTTTGGTTAGAAGCTTTAGCGCAACAAGTAACAGATCATAATTCTCATAGCATTATTAATCTTCTTCAACATGCTAATAATTTTATTTGTGATGCCATCTTTGATATCATTAGAGTTGATGTCAGGTATATGTCTCTAGCTATTTTAGCTAGAAGAGCTTTATGGCTTAAAACTTGGAATGCTGATATGTCTTCTAAGTCAACTTTGCTTTCCCTTTCTTTCCAGGGTAATAAATTATTTGGTTCTCAGTTGGATTCTATTATCTCAACTGTTACTGGAGGGAAAGGAACTTTTTTACCACAGGATAAAAAATCTAAAGGTAAATTTAGGTCTAATAATCGTTTTCGTTCCTTTCGTCACAATAAGGAACAAAAGCCTGATCATTCACCCACAGGAGCGGTGTCAGTTTGGAAACCATCTCCAGTCTGGAATAAATCCAAGCCTTTTAGAAAACCAAAGTCAGCTCCTAAGTCCACATGAAGGTGCGGCCCTCATTCCAGCTCAGCTGGTAGGCGGCAGATTACGTTTTTTCAAAGAAATTTTGATCATTTCCGTTCACAATCTTTGGATTCAGAACATTGTTTCAGAAGGATACAGAATTGGCTTCAAGATAAGGCCTCCTGCAAAGAGATTTTTTCTTTCCCGTGTCCCAGTAAACCCAGCGAAGGCTCAAGCATTTCTGAATTGTGTTTCAGATCTAGAGTTGGCTGGAGTAATTATGCCAGTTCCAGTTCTGGAACAGGGGCTGGGGTTTTATTCAAATCTCTTCATTGTACCAAAGAAGGAGAATTCCTTCAGACCAGTTCTGGATCTAAAAATATTGAATCGTTATGTAAGGATACCAACATTCAAAATGGTAACTGTAAGGACTATCCTGCCTTTTGTTCAACAAGGGCATTATATGTCTACAATAGATTTACAGTGTCAGTATATTTATGAAAATCTTAGCAGTGCTATCCAAATAATATATATAAGTTTATGGCAGGGTTATAAACACAATACAAAGAAATAGAAACCCTTATCAACCATGCACCTACTAGACCATACAATTAATATAAATATCTGAATTCTTTTATTTAGTTAATATCCATAAACATATTGAACTATATTTGCAATAAAAGGAAACTAAATAAAAGTTTATATGCG
The DNA here is from genome assembly GCF_027579735.1 of Bombina bombina. NCBI lineage: Eukaryota > Metazoa > Chordata > Amphibia > Anura > Bombinatoridae > Bombina > Bombina bombina. The sequence goes on along the minus strand of NC_069504.1, from coordinate 4,534,046 downwards.
TTAAAACCAACTCTTAAGATATGCTATCCTTCTTACAAAACCCAGAAAAATATACCTTCACAATTCAGCCTTTTATTTATTTAACACAATGGGACTAAAAACCTTTAACATCCAAGCAATACAATTCTAAACAGTGTTTATAAAACAATAGGATAATATATATTCTGCTATTTAATTGCAATTTATCCTAATACAAAATTAACTGACAATATCAAAACTTGTATAGATGAGTTACTTAGCCAATCAGATACAGATTTAAAAGTATAATCTGCTCTTTAAATCTATTAAATACAAATTAACTATGCATATAACTTATCTTACAAAACCTTGAATACGTTACCAAAGTAAAAAGCAGTCGATATCCGATATTCCTTGGTAGGAATTATTTTACCTCAGATCACCAATAAGTGTATATCGCAATCAATGAGAAGGGTAGATTAGCTTTGCTCAAGTAAAGTGGTATCTCACACCCAGCGGGAACCAGTTACAAGTTTTAGCTTCAGCAGAAAATCTGTCCTTTCTCTCCATTGCATTCACTTTTTATTTGGTTTTCCCATCATTGGTAAATTGTGGGTGGCCCTGCGGGAGCTGACCTTCCCATTGGTTATCTGGGAAGTCTAAATCGGATTGGCCCTTGGAAATTTCATTTTTAACAGCCAGAGAGAACCTTCTGGCTGCAGTTCTCGCAACATAACACCAGGTGGCAGCACAAACAGACACAGCAACATTTGAAACAACTTAAGTCAGTATTCCTATGAAATGGTTATTAATTTTATCATAATTTACTGCGACAACTATTCATAATATTTGTTTTGGATAAGTTATATCTTAATGAATTTTCTGATCATTTTGATATGAAACATCACATATCTAACATTATATTAAAATAACTTATATTTCATAGTTATATCACATCAAATATATATCTCATAGTCATATCACATCAAAGTAACTTCCATATTTTCATCTCACTATATTTTAAAAGATGTATGTGAAACTTTATAAACATTTATTTGCACGTTTATATGATATGACTTAATTCTTTTCATGCGGCATTCCGTCTCTTTCTAAGTGCATAGATTGATGCTCATGACCAATGGTTGTCTGCAATAAAAATAGAAATAATTATTAGAGATGATCCAAGCATTAATATGTCTATGGTCCATAAGTATTTATTTATATTTTTAAAAACACAGAGGCTAAGTAAGATCTTTCATGTTTTCAAAACATATATATATATATATATATATATATATATATATGCACATTCATTTCTATGTAGATTTGAGATTATCTGTCTGATAAATATAAGCAAAACAGAGGTTATTACACATTTTTGACTGACTAAAACAGTTACCTCCCAAGCTTAGTAAATATCCATGTAATAATAGAGAATTAGACAATTTTCAATTTCTATATTTGATACATTCTGAGGCATGCATTCAAATAGAAAAAAAAATTAATTGATGTCTATTTGCTGTCTGCTTATGTGAGTTTCCAGAGTCACACCTTAGCATTTGTCTGTGTTTTTCAAGGCCTCCATTGCTCCACATGGGGTCAATCCATGAGGAGTTGTAAAAGTCTTTAAAACAGCATATTTCCTGTTTAGCCAGCAGTGCAGATGTGTATTTGATAATTAACACCCATGTGCATAAAAGCTGCCTCTATGATTTTGATCAGTTCCAAAAGGGTAATTCAGACATTTCGTCTCCATATATTTGCCTGTATCCTGAAACTATGTTATATTTTAGTTCCTTGCTAAATTATACAATTGCATAATTTAACATATTGAGTGTGTGAGATCTCCCAGAGATAATCCTTTGTTCTCCTTTCAGCCAAGAATGTCTCCTGTGCAATTGGAGTGGGGGAGATCTAATCCTTTGTCCTACAGACCATGTTCACATCCACAGATTTATTAAATAAAGTTAAATATATTTCTATATATTATTTAATAATATTTCAAATACCTTGACAACAGGATGCATATCTGCATATTCCGATTCATCCAGATCACTATCAGTTTCTGAGATTCTCGTTCCTAGACAAGCATTACCAGTTTGTGGCTCTACCGTTTGGCCTAGCAACAGCTCCAAGAATTTTTACAAAGGTTCTCGGTGCCCTTCTGTCTGTAATCAGAGAACAGGGTATTGTGGTATTTCCTTATTTGGACGATATCTTGGTACTTGCTCAGTCTTCACATTTAGCAGAATCTCATACGAATCGACTTGTGGTGTTTCTTCAAGATCATGGTTGGAGGATCAATTTACCAAAAAGTTAATTGATTCCTCAGACAAGGGTAACCTTTTTAGGTTTCCAGATAGATTCAGTGTCCATGACTCTGTCTTTGACAGACAAGAGACGTCTAAAATTGATATCAGCTTGTCGAAACCTTCAGTCACAATCATTCCCTTTGGTAGCCTTATGCATGGAAATTCTAGGTCTTATGACTGCTGCATCGGACGCGATCCCCTTTGCTCGTTTTCACATGCGACCTCTTCAGCTCTGTATGCTGAACCAGTGGTGCAGGGATTACACAAAGATATCTCCAATTAATATCTTTAAAACCGATTGTACGACACTCTCTGACGTGGTGGACAGATCACCATCGTTTAGTTCAGGGGGCTTCTTTTGTTCTTCCGACCTGGACTGTAATTTCAACAGATGCAAGTCTTACAGGTTGGGGAGCTGTGTGGGGGTCTCTGACAGCACAAGGGGTTTGGGAATCTCAGGAGGTGAGATTACCGATCAATATTTTGGAACTCCGTGCAATTTTCAGAGCCCTTCAGTCATGGCCTCTTCTAAAGAGAGAATCGTTCATTTGTTTTCAGACAGACAATGTCACGACTGTGGCATACATCAATCATCAAGGAGGGACTCACAGTCCTCTGGCTATGAAAGAAGTATCTCGAATTCTGGTATGGGCGGAATCCAGCTCCTGTCTAGTTTCTGCGGTTCATATCCCAGGTATAGACAATTGGGAAGCGGATTATCTCAGTCGCCAAACGTTACCTCCGGGCGAATGGTCTCTTCACCCAGAGGTATTTCTTCAGATTGTTCAAATGTGGGGACTTCCAGAAATAGATCTGATGGCCTCTCATCTAAACAAGAAACTTCCCAGGTATCTGTCCAGATCCAGGGATCCTCAAGCGGAAGCAGTGGATGCATTGTCACTTCCTTGGAAGTATCATCCTGCCTATATCTTTCTGCCTCTAGTTCTTCTTCCAAGAGTAATCTCCAAGATTCTGAAGGAATGCTCGTTTGTTCTGCTGGTAGCTCCAGCATGGCCTCACAGGTTTTGGTATGCGGATCTTGTCCGGATGGCCTCTTGCCAGCCGTGGACTCTTCCGTTAAGACCAGACCTTCTGTCACAAGGTCCTTTTTTCCATCAGGATCTCAAATCCTTAAATTTAAAGGTGTGGAGATTGAACGCTTGATTCTTAGTCAAAGAGGTTTCTCTGACTCTGTGATTAATACTATGTTACAGGCTCGTAAATCCGTATCTAGGGAGATATATTATAGAGTCTGGAAGACTTATATTTTTTTGTGTCTTTCTCATCATTTTTCCTGGCATTCTTTTAGAATTCCGAGAATTTTACAGTTTCTTCAGGATGGTTTGGATAAAGGTTTGTCTGCAAGTTCCTTGAAAGGACAAATCTCTGCTCTTTCTGTTCTTTTTCACAGAAAGATTGCTAATCTTCCTGACATTCATTGTTTTGTACAAGCTTTGGTTCGTATAAAACCTGTCATTAAGTCAATTTCTCCTCCTTGGAGTTTGAATTTGGTTCTGGGGGCTCTTCAAGCTCCTCCGTTTGAACCTATGCATTCATTGGACATTTAAATTACTTTCTTGGAAAGTTTTGTTCCTTTTGGCCATCTCTTCTGCCAGAAGAGTTTCTGAATTATCTGCTCTTTCTTGTGAGTCTCCTTTTCTGATTTTTCACCAGGATAAGGCGGTGTTGCGAACTTCTTTAAAATTTTTACCTAATGTTGTGAATTCTAACAACATTAGTAGAGAAATTGTGGTTCCGTAATTATGTCCTAATCCTAAGAATTCTAAGGAGAAATCATTGCATTCTTTGGATGTAGTTAGAGCTTTGAAATATGTTGAAGCTACTAAGAATTTCAGAAAGACTTCTAGTCTATTTGTTATCTTTTCCGGTTCTAGGAAAGGTCAGAAGGCCTCTGCCATTTCTTTGGCATCTTGGTTGAAATCTTTAATTCATCATGCTTATGTCGAGTCGGGTAAAACTCTGCCTCAAAGGATTACAGCTCATTCTACTAGGTCAGTTTCTACTTCCTGGGCGTTTAGGAATGAAGCTTCGGTTGATCAGATTTGCAAAGCAGCAACTTGGTCTTCTTTGCATACTTTTACTAAATTCTACCATTTTGATGTGTTTTCTTCTTCTGAAGCTGTTTTTGGTAGAAAAGTACTTCAGGCAGCTGTTTCAGTTTGAATCTTCTGCTTATATTTTCAGTTTTTTTCTTTATAAGATTTAAACTTTATTTTTGGGTGTGGATTTTTTTCATCAGAATTGGCTGTCTTTATTTTATCCCTCCCTCTCTAGTGACTCTTGCGTGGAAAGATCCACATCTTGGGTAGTCATTATCCCATACGTCACTAGCTCATGGACTCTTGCTAATTACATGAAAGAAAACATTTATGTAAGAACTTACCTGATAAATTCATTTCTTTCATATTAGCAAGAGTCCATGAGGCCCACCCCTTTTTTGTGGTGGTTATGATTTTTTTGTATAAAGCACAATTATTCCAATTCCTTATATTTATGCTTCGCACTTTTTTCTTATCACCCCACTTCTTGGCTATTCGTTAAACTGATTTGTGGGTGTGGTGAGGGGTGTATTTATAGGCATTTTGAGGTTTGGGAAACTTTGCCCCTCCTGGTAGGAATGTATATCCCATACGTCACTAGCTCATGGACTATTGCTAATATGAAAGAAATGAATTTATCAGGTAAGTTCTTACATAAATTATGTTTTTTCCAGTCCCTAAGAGGTTTTCGGAAATTATTACTAAGGAATGGGATAGACCAGGTGTGCCATTCTCTCCCCCTCCTGCTTTCAAAAAGATGTTTCCCATAGATGCCGCCATATGGGACTCGTGGCAGACGGTTCCTAAGTTGGAGGGAGCAGTCTCTACCCTAGCTAAGCGTACAGCTATCCCCGTCGAGGACAGTTGTGCTTTCCTAGATCCTATGGATAAAAAAATTGGAGGGTCTCCTTAAGAAAATTTTTATACATCAAGGTTTTATTCTCCAGCCTCTTGCATGCATTGCCCCAGTTACTGCTGCAGCGGCTTTTTGGTTTGAGTCTCTTGAGGAGGCTCTACAGGTAGAGACCCCGCTAGACAGGATTAAAGCTTAGTTAGCTAACTCCTTTATTTCTGACGCCATTTTTCATTTAGCCAAGCTAACGGCAAAGAATTCAGGTTTTGGCGTGTAGGACGCTATTGCTTAAGTCCTGGTCAGCAGACGTTACTTCAAAGTCTAAGCTTCTTAACATCCCCTTCAAGGGACAGACCCTATTAGGGCCTGCTCTGAAGGAGATAATTTCTGCTATTACTGGAGGAAAAGGTCACACCCTTCCTCAGGATAGGTCCAATAAGTTAAGGACCAAACAGAATAATTTTCGTTCCTTTCGAAACTTCAAGAGTGGCGCAGCTTCAGTTTCCTCTAATGCAAAACAAGAGGGAAATTTCGCCCAGTCCAAACCAGTCTGGAGACCTAACCAGGCTTGGAACAAGGGGAAGCAGGCCAAGAAACCTGCGGCTGCCTCTAAGACAGCATGAAGGAGTAGCCCCCGATCCGGAACCGGATCTATTAGGGGGGCAGACTTCTCTCTTTGCCCAGGCTTGGGCAAGAGATGTCCAGGATCCCTGGGCTTTAGAGATTGTTTCCCAGGGATATCTTCTGTACTTCAAAGCTTCATCTCCAAAGGGGAGATTTCATCTCTCACAATTATCTGTAAAGCAGATAAAGAGAGAGGCATTCTTACGTTGTGTTCAAGACCTACTGGTTATGGGAGTGATCCACCCTGTTCCAAGGGAGGAACAGGGGCAGGGCTTCTATTCAAATCTGTTTATAGTTCCCAAAAAAGAGGTAACTTTCAGACCAATCTTGGATCTCAAGATCCTAAACAAATTTCTCAGGGTCCCATCCTTCAAGATGGAGACTATCCGAACCATCCTCCCTATGATCCAGGAGGGTCAATATATGACTACTGTGGACTTAAAGGATGCCTATCTCCACATTCCGATTCACAGAGATCATCATCAGTTCCTCAGGTTCGCCTTATTAGACGGGCATTACCAGTTTGTGGCTCTTCCCTTCGGTTTAGCCACGGCACCAAGAATCTTTACGAAGGTTCTAGGGGTCCCTACTGGCGGTTCTAAGGCCACGGGGCATAGCAGTGGCTCCTTACCTAGACGACATTCTGATACAGGCGTCGACTTTTCAAATCGCCAAGTCCCATACGGACATTGTTCTGGCCTTTGAGGTCTTACTGGTGGAAGGTGAACGAAGAAAAGAGTTATCTCTCCCCTCTCACAAGCGTTTCCTTCCTAGGAACACTAATAGATTCAGTAGAAATGAAAAAATTTCTGACAGAGGTCAGGTTAGCAAAGCTTCTAACTTCCTGCCGTGCTCTTCATTCCACTTCTCGGCCGTCAGTGGCTCAGTGTATGGAAGTAATCGGCCTAATGGTAGCGGCAATGGACATAGTTCCGTTTGCCCGCCTACATCTCAGACCACTGCAACTTTGCATGCTCAATCAGTGGAATGGGGATTACACAGATTTGTCCCCTCTGCTAAATCTGGATCAAGAGACCAGGGATTCTCTTCTCTGGTGGTTATCTCGGGTCCATCTGTCCAGGGGAATGAGTTTCCGCAGGCCAGAGTGGACTATAGTGACGACAGATGCCAGCCTTCTGGGCTGGGGCGCGGTCTGGAACTCCCTGAAGGCTCAGGTTTCGTGGACTCAGGAGGAAGCCCTCCTTCCGTCCGATAAACATTCTGGAACGGAGAGCGATATTCAATGCTCTTCAGGCTTGGCCTCAACTAGCTGTGGTCAGGTTCATCAGATTTCAGTCGGACAATATCACGACTGTAGCCTATATCAACCATCAGGGGGGAACAAGAAGCCCCCTGGCAATGTTGGAGGTTTCAAAGATAATTCTATGGGCAGAGGTTCACTCTTGCCATCTCTCAGCTATCCATATCCCAGGAGTAGAGAACTGGGAGGCGGATTTTCTAAGTCAGCAGACTTTTCATCCGGGGGAGTGGGAGCTCCATCCGGAGGTGTTTGCCCAGCTGATTCAACTATGGGGCAAACCAGAACTGGATCTGATGGCGTCTCGTCAGAACGCCAAGCTTCCTTGTTACGGGTCCAGGTCCAGGGATCCCCAGGCAGCGCTGATAGATGCTCTAGCAGTGCCCTGGTCCTTCAGCCTGGCTTATGTGTTCCCACCATTTCCTCTCCTCCCTCGTCTGATTGCCAAGATCAAGCAGGAGAGAGATTCAGTGATTTTGATAGCACCTGCGTGGCCACGCAGGACTTGGTATGCAGATCTGGTGGACATGTCATCCCTTCCACAATGGACTCTGCCGCTGAGGCAGGACCTTCTACTCCAAGGTCCTTTCAAACATCCAAATCTAATTTCTCTGAGACTGACTGCCTGGAGATTGAACGCTTGATTTTATCAAAACGTGGTTTCTCCTAGTCGGTCATTGATACCTTAATTCAGGCTCGAAAGCCTGTCACCAGGAAAATCTATCATAAGATATGGTGTAAATATCTTCATTGGTGTGAATCCAAGGGTTACTCATGGAGTAAAGTCAGGATTCCTATGATATTATCATTTCTCCAAGAAGGATTGGAGAAGGGATTGTCAGCTAGTTCCTTAAAGGGACAGATTTCTGCTCTGTCTATTCTTCTGCACAAGCGTCTGGCAGATGTTCCAGACGTTCAGGCGTTTTGTCAGGCTTTAGTTAGAATCAAGTCTGTGTTTAAACCTGTTGCTCCACCATGGAGTTTAAATTTAGTTCTTAAAGTTCTTCAAGGGGTTCCATTTGAACCTCTGCATTCCATAGATATCAAGCTTTTATCTTGGAAAGTTCTGTTTTTGGTAGCTATCTCTTCGGCTCAAAGAGTTTCAGAGTTATCTGCCTTACAGTGTGATTCCCCTTATCTGATCTTCCATGCAGATAAGGTAGTTTTGCATACCAAACCTGGGTTTCTTCCTAAGGTGGTATTTAATAAGAATATCAATCAGGAGATTGTTGTTCCGTCACTGTGTCCTAATCCTTCTTCAAAGAAGGAACGTCTATTACACAATCTTGACGTGGTTCGTGCTTTAAAGTTTTATTTACAAGCTACAAAGGATTTTTGTCAAACATCTGCATTGTTTGTTGTCTACTCTGGACAGAGGAAAGGCCAAAAGGCTTCGGCATCTTCTCTTTATTTTTGGCTAAGAAGTATAATACGCTTAGCTTATGAGACTGCTGGCCAGCAGCCTCCTGAAAGAATTACAGCTCATTCCACTAGAGCGGTAGCTTCCACATGGGCTTTTAAAAATGAGGCCTCTGAACAGATTTGTAAGGCGGCGACTTGGTCTTCGCTTCATACTTTTTCTAAATTCTACATATTTGATACTTTTGCTTCCTCGGAGGCTATTTTTGGGAGAAAGGTCTTGCAGGCAGTGGTGCCTTCCGTTTAAGTTCCTGCCTTGTCCCTCCCTTCATCCGTGTCCTAAAGCTTTGGTATTGGTATCCCACAAGTAATGGATGAACCCGTGGACTGGATACACCTTACAAGAGAAAACAAAATTTATGCTTACCTGATACATTTCTTTCCCTTGTGGTGTATCCAGTCCACGGCCCGCCCTGTCACTTTAAGGCAGGTGTTTTTTATTTTTAAACTACAGTCACCACTGCACCCTATAGTTTCTCCTTTTTCTTGCTTGTCTTCGGTCGAATGACTGGGAGTGGCAGTTAGGGGAGGAGCTATATAGACAACTCTGCTGTGGGTGTCCTCTTGCAACTTCCTGTTGGGAAGGAGAATATCCCACAAGTCATGGATGAACCCGTGGACTGAATACACCACAAGAGAGAAATTTATCAGGTAAGCATAAATTTTGTTTTTTACACCAATTTTGCCCTTTAAAAAAAAAGAAATCCAAAAAACCTTTTGACTTTAAATTCCAATATTCTGATGACTATGATTGAGTAGTACCTAAACCTTTGTTTTTAATTTATGAATATACTTTAGGCTGTATGTGTTTTTATCTATAGAATGATCTATGCAAAGCTCACTAGATGGTACTGACTTTTTAAGAAAATAAGGAAAATAATATTGCGAGTAAGACTATGAAATGGCAATGCTGTGTAATGAATGGGGCTGGACATACACCTGCCTGCAGGTATAAAGGTAGCCTTTGTATTTACACATGTAGACATGACTAACGACCGGATATAGGTCTGAAAAGAAGCATGAGATAACCTAAATTAAAATATTGCAGATTATAGAGTTTCTCAAAATGGAGGATATTCCTGCAATGGTTTTGTTGATGAACGCCAAAAAGGCCTTTGATGGGCTAAATTGGCAATTTCTTTTACAAGACATGATGAGTCCACGGATTTCATCCTTACTTGTGGGATATCGACTCCTGGTCAGCAGGAGGAGGCAAAGAGCACCACAGCAGAGCTGTATATATAGTGTGCTATTTTTCTATAGGCTGTAGCCGTATTCCTTGTCAGCCTCTAGATTAGAGCTACAGGTGGCTTTAAAGCAATGGGAACTGGTGGGGTTTTACCCCCACTGTGCCTCCCATACTAGTGCTGCCCTTTGTATACATATAGTCTTAGCAGATATTAACTAAGGCCCTTTTGTGTCCACAGAGCTACTGGTGGGAGAAGACCTCTTGATCCTTTGGAACTTCTCATGCTGTTCATCAGCACTGAGGTAAGTGCAGTCTTATTTCTGGGACACTGGCTAACTCACAAGGGACTGTGTACTCATGAGCTGTTGGAACAAGAGCCTTTGCAACAAATTATAAGGCTGTTTCTGTAATGGTGTGTGCGAGTTGTCAAGTGGTCAACCGACACAAAGGGGGTTACATTAAAGGTTAATGTTTATTATGACCTATTGTGATCCTGTGAATGGGGCTTGTATGCATCACTACTATGGTGCCTATGCGTTGGATGCTGGGAATGTGCTTCCGGAGTCTTGCATTAGGACTCCGGTTTACGGCTGCATGTTGGATTTGGTCTTTTGAGACTGTAGCAGAAGAAGAAGCTTTTCATTGCCGCACGGAGAACTTCATAGACTATGGAAGTTCTTTGCTGCGCGGAGTTACGGCCGATGCGACACCCACGATGGGCGGGACTTGCTTTGGCGCGCTGTTTAGCTGCGCAGACTGTCTTTACATAAGTTCCGGCTGCTTGATCAGACTAAGTACACGCCGCAACCGCATGGTTATCAGTGAACACGAGCGGTCTTAGGCGTTTTGTCTCATTCCTCCGGTTCCTTTGTCAAGTGTGGTTGGAAGACCGTGGGGGCAGGTAAGCGCCTCAGCAGAGCTGTTGAGGTGAGGTGCTGAAATAAAGTCTATACAGATTGCTTATATTGTTAACCCTTTCAGGCTCTGACATTGTTAATACATGTTTATCTCTTAAAGGCACAGTAGCTGCCCATGTTTCAAATAATCTGTGCTGCTTTTTCTATGCTAATTAGCTATAAATTAAGTACTATATATTTTCAGACCAAATTGCTTCTTGCTTTCTATTATGATGGATGCACATGATATCCAAACTGTAGCGTGTTCAATGTATTTGGATGCCACTGTGGAACCCTTTGCTCCTTTTTGTCCCTCATGTATTGAGAGGGCCTTGCATTTTAGAGACAAAATTGTTTTTGACAAATCTTTGACTAAGTTGACTGCTTCTCAAGAGTCTACAGATGAGATGCAGAGCATGCTGCATCTTTCTCCCCAAGCGTCACAGCCCTTAACACCCGCTCAAGCGGGACCTTGTATTTCACCAGTCTCTGCAGCTTTTACATTATAAGACACAGCTGCAGTGATGTCCTCTACACTTTCTGATGCGTTAGCTAATTTGCCCATATCGCACGGCAAGCGTTCAAGACAGGACAACTATGTAGTAAATTCTGCCTCTGATTCTATGATCGAGATTACGGAAGTACCCACCCGGGGTACTTCAGAAGGTGAACTGTCTGACTCGGGGAGTGCTTTACCTCTGACTGACTCTGACGTAGTTTCTTTCAGGTTTAAGCTTGAGCACCTCTGTTTATTACTGAGGGAGGTATTGGTTACTCTGGATGATTGTGACTCAATAGTGGTCCCTCCAGAAAAATTTAGTAAGTTGGACAGATATTTGAAAGTCCCATCTTATTCGGATGTCTTTCCAGAGATTATTGCAAAAGAATGGGAGAGACCAGGTATTCCCTTCTCTCCTTCTCCAGTTTTTAAAAAAATGTATCCTATAGCCGATGCCATTAGAGATTCTTGGCAGACGGTCCCTAAGGTTGAAGGTGCTGTTTTTACTATGGCCAAGCATACTACTATTCCTGTTGAGGATAGTTGCGCGTTTAAGGACCCTATGGATAAGAAGTTGGAGGGTCTCCTTAAAGGGACACTGTAACCAAAATTTTTCTTTTGCGATTCAGAATGAGCATGAAATTTTAAGCAACTTTCTAATTTACTCCTATTTTCAATTTTTCTTCGTTCTCTTGCTATCATTATTTGAAAAAGAAGGCACCTAAGCTTTTTTTTGGTTTCAGTACTCTGGACAGCACTTTTTTATTGGTGGATGAATTTATCCACCAATCAGCAAGGACAACCCAGGTTGTTCACCAAAAATGGGCCGGCATCTAAACTTACATTCTTGCATTTCAAATAAAGATACCAAGAGAATGAAGAAAATTTGATAATAGGAGTAAATTAGAAAGTTGCTTAAAATTTCATGCTCAATCTGAATCACGAAAGAAAATTTTTGGTTACAGTGTCCCTTTAAGAAAATTTACGTTCATCAGGGATTCCTGTTACAGCCTGCGGCTTGCATTTTTACAGTCACCACTGCGGCCGCTTATTAGTTTGATTCTCTGGAAGAGTCTCTGAAGACTGAGACTCCTTTGGAAGAGATACAGGATCAGATTAAAGCTCTTAAATTAGCTAATTTATTACGGATGCTTCCCTGCAGATTACTAAATTGGCGGCTAAGAGTTTGGGCTTTGCCATCTTAGCACGCAGAGCTTTGTGGTTAAAATCTTGGTCTGCGGATGTGTCTTCCAAATCTAAGCTTTTGACTATTCCTTACAAGGGGAAGACCCTGTTCGGGCCTGACTTGAAGGAGATCATTTCTGACATAACGGGAGGCAAGGGTCATCTCCTCCCTCAGGATAAAAAGCCCAAACAGAGAGGGCGACAGAGTAATTTCCGTTCCTTTTCGAAATTTCAAGGGAGTTACCTCTTCCGCTAAACAGGAAGGGAATTATTCACAAACCAAGTCCACTTGGAGACCCAACCAGTCCTGGAACAAGGGTAAACAATCCAAGAAGCCTGCTGCTGCTACAAAGTCAGCATGAAGGGTCGGCCCCCCCGATCCGGGACCGGATCTGGTAGGGGGCAGACTCTCTCTCTTTGTCCAGGCCTGGATAAGAGATGGATAAGAGATGTTCAGGACCCCTGGACACTGGATATTGTGTCCCCAGAGAATCATGCAAACCAGATAAAAAGAGAGGCGTTCTTACGTTGTGTAGGAGACCTTGCTTCCATGGGAGTAATATGTCCCGTTCCAATACAGGAACAGGATCAGGATCAGGGGTTTTATTCAAATCTCTTTGTAGTTCCCAAAAAAGAGGGAACGTTCCGACCTATTCTAGACCTCAAGAGTCTAAACAAGTTTCTCAGAGTTCCATCCTTCAAGATGGAGACTATTCGTACCATTGTATGAAAAGAAGTGCGTGGGTCTAGCGCTAGTATAAACACCTACGGCTCTCTCCAAAAGGATGCCTAGCCAACCCTAAAAATAGCAAATACAAAAGGCAGAGGTGGATCAAAACATTAAAACTATAAATTTTAATAATACATAGTATATTAGACAGGATTAAAAATCATGGATCCATGCATACATAAATAACAATAAACAATAAATACAATAGTAAAGGTTAAAAAATGGAATAGTAAGAACAAAACGGATTTAGTGCCACGTTGAATATATAAAGTACCATTTCTGATACAGCTGTATATGTGGTAAGAGACACTAACAATTGGTGTCCAAAAATAAAGTTATGTCCAAAATGAATGTAAATATATGTCCAAAAGTGCAAAGTCCAGTGGGTGTATCCAAAAAATGTATATAACCAAAAATTCCAATAAAAAGTTATTTGTAAAAAATGTGTCCAGAGTGATTATAGTGTTCAATGTGTGCTAAAAATCCTAAAGGACAATAAGAATAGTACTTGTTTAGAGTATCAGAAATTATCTCACCATTTATATGTTGACGCGTTTCGGCCTGATAACTGTTCTGATACTCTAAACAAGTACTATTCTTATTGTCCTTAGTATTGTTTCTATTTCTTTTCACAGGTTTTTTTCTTATTGTATTATAATGGGATTTTAAGAAATCTATCACTCAGGAATCACCTCCTGTTAAAACATCCTCCATCATAACCGATTTTGATCACAGAATTCACAATTTTATTCTGTGTTTTGCTTTTTTGTATTCATTTATTTTTTCCACTATTTTTTCAATTTTTTTTCACTGTTTTGGCACTATTCACATATCATTTTTAATTACTTTTAATTTTTATTTTTCTGGATTTTTTTATTGGATTTTTCACTATTGGAGCCAACATCACAAGGATTTTTTAGCACACATTGAACACTATAATCACTATTCGTACCATTCTTCAGGAGAGTCAGTTTATGACTACCGTGGATCTAAAGGATGCATATCTTCATGTTCCTATCCACAAAGATCATCACAAGTTCCTCTGATTTGCCTTTCTGGACAAACATTTTCAGTTCGTGGCTCTTCCTTTCGGTCTGGCCACGGCACCCAGAATTTTCACGAAGGTTCTGGGGTCTCTGCTGGCGGTTCTCAGACTGCGGGGCATTGCAGTGGCGCCTTATCTGGATGATATTCTGATCCAGGTGTCATCTTATCAGCTAATAGAGTCTCATACCGACATTGTTCTGTCCTTCCTAAGGACTCACGGGTGAAAAGTGAATCTGAAAAAGGGTTCACTAGTTCCACAGACAAAGGTTCCTTTCTTGGGAACTCTAATCGACTCTCTATCCATGAAGATCTTTTTGACGGAAGTCAGAAAGTTAAAGATTCTGAATACATGCCGAACCCTTCAGTCCAATCCTCGGCCGTCAGTGGCTCAGTGCATGGAGGCAATTGGATTGATGGTAGCTGCAATAGACATCATTCCTTTTGCTCGTTTTCATCTCAGACCTCTGCAACTGAGCATGCTCAGACAGTGGAATGGAGATTATACAAATTTGTCTCCTCAAATAGATCTAGATCAGGAGACAAGAGACTCTCTTCTATGGTGGTTGTCGCTGGATCATCTGTCCCAGGGGACATGCTTCCGCAGACCCTCATGAGTGATAGTGACAACGGACGCCAGTCTGATAGGATGGGGAGCAGTCTGGAACTCCATGAGGGCTCAGGATGTATGGACTCGATCGGAGTCTCTACTTCCCATCAATATCCTAGAGTTGAGAGCAATATTCGATGCGCCTCAGGCTTGGCCTCAGTTGGCTTCGGCCAAATTCATCAGATTCCAGTCGGACAACATTACGACTGTAGCTTACATCAATCATCAGGGAGGAACAAGGAGTTCCTTACCGATGACAGAAGTAGCCAAGATAATTCAGTGGGCAGAGGCTCACTCTTGTTATCTGTCGGCAATCCACATCCCAGGTGTGGAAAACTGGGAAGCGGATTTTCTGAGCCGACAGACTTTTCACCCGGGGGAATGGGAACTTCATCTGGAGGTATTTGCCAACCTGATTCTCAGATGGGGCAGGCCGGAGTTAGATCTTATGGCGTCTCGTCAGAATGCCAAGCTTCCGAGATACGGGTCCTGGTCCAGGGATCCCCAGGCCGAGCTGATAGATGCCTTGGTCGTTCAGCCTAGCTTATGTGTTCCCTCCATTTGCTCTCCTTCCCCAGGTGATTGCTCGAGTCAAACAGGAGAGGGCTTCGGTTATCCTCATCGCTCCTACGTGGCCTCGCAGGACTTGGTATGCCGATCTGGTGGACATGTCATCTCAGCCACCATGGAAGCTTCCATTGAGTAAAGACCTCATTCAGGGACCCTTCCATCATCCGAATCTAGTTTCTCTGCAGCTAACCGCTTGGAGATTGAATGCTTGATTTTATCTAAGCGAGGGTTCTCCGGTTCGGTCATTGATACCTTGATTCAGGCACGTAAACCTGTTACTAGAAAGATTTACCATAAGATATGGCATAAATATCTTTATTGGTGCGAATCCAAGGGCTACTCATGGAGTAAGGTTAGGATTCCCAGGATTTTGTCTTTTCTCAAAGAAGGATTGGAGAAAGGGCTTTCAGCAAGTTCCTTAAAGGAACAGATTTCTGCTTTGTCTATTTTGCTACACAAGCGTCTGGCAGATGTTCCAGATGTTCATTCTTTTTGTCAGGCTCTGACTAGAATCAGGCCTTTGTTTAGACCAATTGCTCCTCCTTGGAGTTTGAATTTAGTTCTTAATGTTCTTCAAGGGGTTCCGTTTGAACCTATGCAATCCATAGATATTAAGTTGTTATCTTGGAAAGTTTTATTTTTGGTTGCTATTTCTTCTGCTCGCAGAGTTTCTGAGCTTTCGGCATTACAATGTGATTCTCCTTATCTTATTTTCCATTCCGATAATGTAGTTACGTACCAAACCTGGTTTCCTTCCTAAGGTTGTTTCGAATAAGGATATTAATCAGGAAATTGTTGTTCCTTACTTGTGTCCTAATCCTTCTTCTAAGAAGGAGCGGCTGTTACATAATTTGGACGTAGTCCGTGCCTTGAAGTTCTACTTACAGGCGACTAAGGATTTTTATCAATCGTCTTCCTTGTTTGTCGTTTTTTTCAGGGAAACGTAGGGGTCAGAAAGCTACGGCTATTTCTTTCTTTTTGGCTGAAGAGTATCATCCGTTTTGCATATGAGACTGCTGGACAGCAGCCTCCTGAACGAATTACGGCTCATTCCACTAGGCTGTGGCTTCCTCATGGGCATTCAAAAATGATGCTTCTGTTAAACAGATTTGCAAAGCTGCAACTTGGTCGTCTCCACACTTTTTTACAAGTTTTACAAATTCAATACTTTTGCCTCGTGTGAGGCTGTTTTTGGGAGGAAAGTTCTTCAAGCAGTGGTGCCTTCCGTTTAGGTTCCCTGTCTTGTCCCTCCCGTTTCATCCGCGTACTATAGCTTTGCTATTGTATCCCACAAGTAAGGATGAAATCCGTGGACTCATCGTATCTTGTAAAAGAAAAGGAAATTTATTCTTACCTGATAAATTTGTTTCTTTTACGATACGATGAGTCCACGGCCCACCCTGTTTTTCTAAGACAGGTCTTTATTTTTGTTAAACTTCAGTCACCTCTGCACCTTGGCTTTTCCTTTCTCTTCCTAACTTCGGTCGAATGACTGGAGTGGGAGGGAAGGGAGGAGCTATATATATATACAGCTCTGCTGTGGTGCTCTTTGCCGCCTCCTGCTGACCAGGAGTCAATATCCCACAAGTAAGGATGAAATCCATGGACTCATCGTATCGTAAAAGAAACAAATTTATCAGGTAAGAATAAATTTCCATTTTTACAAACTACCTTAACTCAGGTTGGTATCAACTGATTATTTATTGATTGCATTTTTGCATTATACAACTCTCCTTCAGCATCTAATCAAATTTAATAACACTTTGTTATCATCATTTTGAACTAGTCAGGGTTGTCCTCTATTGCCTTTGCTGTTTGCTTTGGCGATGGAAGTGCTAGCTTCTCATATGAGAAAAGATAGTGCATGGAATTTCCATAAGTGATTTGAATCGGAAAACATCACTGTGATGTCCAGGGTTAACCAACCCTGCACCTGTCACTTGTTTGGCACAGAAATGGTTTACAGACCCTTTCCACTTTAACCAATCCGTCAGTCTAGCCAGTCCAGGCAAGCCTGTGACTTATTTCAGTGGGTGCAAGGGTTAACAACTCTCTCCAGTCTGTCCTAGAAAAAAATACCCAAACTCCCCTTTAATGCCACCCACACTAAACTATCTCTAAGTTGCCACCACTTAAGATGTATTATATAGGAAAACAGACTAACAAATTAAATCCCAGAATACAATTTAGCAAAAAATAATCTAAAATTACAGTATAAATACTACCAGTCTCTTTCAGTAACGTCGTTCAAATATTAGACAAAAGCAAAACTTAATAAAGGAATTATTTATTATGCAAAAGATTGTTCATTAATAATAAAACAATAACAAATAGAATTATACACAAGCAAACAGTTTTAAAAATAAAAAGGAGAAATAGCAGACCTAATACTTTCCTAGCTTTAGTTGTCTGTGCCAGGGAGTTTGGTAGGAAAAGAGGGTCACTCACGCTGTAACAGCCTCTCATGTATTTTTTATGTCCCAGGGTATTGATTCCTGGATCCTTGGGATCCCTCAGAATCATAGCTATTTCTCCTATTTTGACGTGGTTGTCTTTGGGGTTCAACTTGTTCAGCATTAGTATTTTGGGGAGCACTATTTACTTGGGGTGTCTGGTTACCCTGAGAGTATTTTCGCCAGTTTTGCTATTTATTTTTACGGGGATACCAATTATTTTGTGGGCGTTCATCTCTTTGGGAATAATTATTTACCTGGGTATGCCCCCCATCTTGAGCATAATCTCTCTGCGTCTCAGCCTGTGTTGGGGGAGGGGCAGAGTTAAAACTTTGTGGCGATGGCCTGTTTTCTCGGGCCACCTCCGCAAAGGTTTTCTTTTTAGACTCAAATTGAGGGGGCTAGGTGATACCCTAGTTTCTGCCACAATTTTGGGACTGGGCTTTGGTTCCCTTTTAACCCCCTGTTCACCGGACTGCTGAATAGAGTGCAACTTTGTACTCTCTTTGATCAGCCAGTACAATGAGGAGTGCTCATCAAAATCTCTAGCTATATTAACTTTGATGTGCGTGTGCAATGCTTCAAAAAATAAATTCACAAATTCTGAGCATTCAAATATGGTATAATCTTCAGCCATACTGTACGCACTTTTCAGTGCAGAAAGGAATTCTATAGGGCTTTGATTCGCACTACATTTAAAACCGTATACAGCTATTTTCGCTGCAGTTTTAGTGCGATATTGCCAGAATTCTTTTTTGCACTGTCGTTTTGTCTCATTCCAGGAATGAATATTCATATCCTTTAGTGAAGCAAAGAATTTGTGATATTTACCTTTTAAATACCCAGGGCAGAAAGTCCAATTTTTGACTGCTCACTTGTGACATTCATTATGGATAAAGCATTTTCAAAGGCCTCTAAGTGGTCAATTATAGAATTGGTTTCCTTGTTGGAGAACTTAGGTACTGCATAACTTAAAAATGTAATTATTTTAGGGGTGTCATATACCATATTAGATGTATCTTGGGCTTTCCTAGGAGTCTTATTTTTGGGGTTGGAGCGTTCCCTATCTTCCCTTTTACTATTGGGAGAACCCTTACGCATATTAGTATTATGGGGGCTATTTGGGTAACTAGCTCCGCCCTCTGACTCGCTATAATCACTATCCTCCCCCTCTGAAGTGTAGCAGTTCTCTGAGTTTAAAACATGAGGTGACTGTCTATTTGGGAAATGTATTTCTGACCCAATAGGGGTCCTTTGTTTAAATTATTCCCTAAATTTCTGTAGTTCATCCCTGATGTATTCTTTAAGAGATTTAGAATTATCTGCATTTTTCTCATTGCTAATAGAGGGGTTTTCATTATGACGATACAACCTTTTTAAACCACTTAATTCTCTCTGGCTTTGTGCGAGTTGTTTATGCAAATCTGTCTTGGCAAGTAGATTTTAGGTTATGCTTATCTGAGGTTGCTATGTCTTGGACAAACGCATCAATTTTATTTTCGGCTATTTTTAAATTCTCTTCGCATCTGCGTGAGGAGCAAATACTATCTTCTAGCCCCTGTAATTGCAATTCCTTCTCTGAGGTATAGCGACATTTTGTCAATAATGCATATTACCAGGGGCCAAGATTTTAGTATTAGTTCATCCCGTTTTTTTAGATTTTTGCATTGATTAATTTTTAATAATTCATGGAATATTTTTAGTCTTAATTGCAAGCATTTCATATAATCATATAATTCACCTGCAATATTAAACCTCTTTTTAATGTGGTCTATAATGTCCATCTTAAGGACATCCCCCTGAGTAACCTATTTCAACACTATGTATAGAATTAATTGATTCACTTCTAGTAACAGACATTGGCCTCTAGTTATCAAGTTGTCAACCGCAAATACGCTGGAATTCCGCAGCATATTTGTGGCGAGGCTGATTCGCCTTAGTTATCAAGCCCTACAGCACTGCAAAAGTAGAATATAGTGACGTAACCTACGATCCGTCGGACTCAGTCCGACACAGATCGATGCTTACGTCACTACAGATGTTCCGAACGCAAGTTCTGCACAATCTGACTACTTTTGGTAGTTATCAAACTACTACCAGGTACGCTCGCCACTATTCCGGGCCAGCGTACATGGATTTCAAACCGCCACCCTGGAGGCGGCGGATCCCATAGGAATCAATGGGAGTCTGACCATAGTGAAAGCTCATGTTCGCTGCTGCCCGATATCCCATTGATTCCTCTGGGAGATGTCTGCATCTAACACCCTAACATGTACCCCGAGTCTAAACACCCCTAATCTGCCCCCCCCCCATCACCGCCGCAAATAAATAAATTTGTTAACCCCTAAACCACCGCTCCCGGACCCCGCCGCAACTATAATAAACATGTTAACCCCTAAACCGCCGCTCCCGGACCCTGCCGCCACCTACATTATACATATTAATCCCTAATCTGCCGCCACCTACACCGCCGCCACCTACATAAACTTATTAACCCCTATCCTGTTGATCCCGGACCCCGCCGCCACCTATATTAAAGTTATTAACCCCAATCCTGCCCCCCCTATACCGCCACCTCCTATATTAAAATTATTAAACCCTAACCCCCCCTAACTTAAATATTATTTTAATAAATCTAAATAACATTACTCGTATTAACTGAATTAATCCTATTTAAAACGAAATACTTACCTGTAAAATAAACCCCAAGATAGCTACAATATAACTAATAGTTACATTGTAGCTATTTTAGGATTTATTTTTATCTTACAGGCAACTTTGTATTTATTTTAACTAGGTAGAATAGTTATTAAATAGTTATCAACTATTTAATAACTACCTAGCTAAAATACTTACAAAATGACCTGTAAAATAAATTCTAACCTAATTTACAATTAAACCTAACACTACACTATCAATAAATTAATTAAATTAATTAACTACAATTACCTAAAATTAAATTAAATAAACTAAACTATAGTACAAACCCCCCCCACTAAATTACAGAAAATAAAAAAGAATTACAAGAAGTTTAAACTAATTACACCTAATCTAAGCCCCCTAATAAAATAATAAAGCCCCCCAAAATAATAAAATGCCCTACCCTATTCTAAATTACAAAGTAACCAGCTCTTTTACCAGCCCTTAAAAGGGATTTTTGCGGGGCATTTCCCCAAAGTAATCAGCTCTTTTACCTGTAAAAAAAAAAAATACAAACCCCCCTAACATTAAAACCCACCACCCCCCCTACTCTAACTCACCCAAACCCCCCTTAAAAAAAACCAGGGCATTGCCCCAAAGTAATCAGCTCTTTTACCTGTAAAAAAAGAAATACAACCCCCCAATATTAAAACCCACCACCCCCCTACTCTAACTCACCCAAACCCCCCTTAAAAAAAACCAGGGCATTGCCCCAAAGTAATCAGCTCTTTTACCTGTAAAAAAAAAGAAATACAACCCCCCCAACATTAAAACCCACCACCCAAACCCCCGTTATAAAAAAAAACCTAACACTAACCCCCTGAAGATCACCCTACCTTGAGCCGTCTTCACCCAACCGGGCCGAAATCTTCATCCAAGTGGCACAGAAGAGGTCCTCCATCCAGCAGAAGTCTTCATCAATGTGGAACGGAGCCATCTTCCAAGGAGCCGACGCGGAGCCATCCTCTTCAACCGACGACTGAACGACGAATGACGGTTCCTTTAAATGACGTCATCCAAGATGGCGTCCCTCGAATTCCCATTGGCTAATAGGATTCTATCAGCCAATCGGAATTAAGGTAGGAAAAATCTGGCTGATTCAATCAGCCAATCAGATTGAAGTTCAATCCGATTGGCTGATCCAATCAGCCAATCAGATTGAGCTTGCATTCTATTGGCTGTTCCGATCAGCCAATAGAATGCGAGCTGAATCTGATTGGATCAGCCAATCGGATTGAACTTCAATCTGATTGGCTGATTGAATCAGCCAATCAGATTTTTCCTACCTTAATTCCGATTGGCTGATAGAATCCTATCAGCCAATCGGAATTCGAGGGACGCTATCTTGGATGACGTCATTTAAAGGAACCGTCATTCGTCGTTCAGTTGTCGGTTGAAGAGGATGGCTCCACGTCGGCTCCTTCGAAGATGGCTCCGCTCCGGATGGATGAAGATTGAAGACGCCGCCTGGATGAAGACTTCTGCTGGATGGAGGACCTCTTCTGCGCCACTTGGATGAAGATTTCAGCCCAGTTGGGTGAAGACGGCTCAAGGTAGGGTGATCTTCAGGGGGTTAGTGTTAATTTTTTTTTTTATAACGCGGGTTTGGGTGGGTTAGAGTAGGGGTATGTGGGTGGTGGGTTTTAATTTTGGGGGGGTTGTATTTCTTTTTTTTACAGGTAAAAGAGCTGATTACTTTGGGGCAATGCCCTGCAAAAAGCCCTTTTAAGGGCTGGTAAAAGAGCTGGTTACTTTGTAATTTAGAATAGGGTAGGGCATTTTTTTTTTATTTTGGGGGGCTTTATTATTTCTTTCATGTAATTAGCAAGAGTCCATGAGCTAGTGACGTATGGGATATACATTCCTACCAGGAGGGGCAAAGTTTCCCAAACCTTAAAATGCCTATAAATACACCCCTCACCACACCCACAATTCAGTTTTACAAACTTTGCCTCCCATGGAGGTGGTGAAGTAAGTTTGTGCTAGATTCTACGTTGATATGAGCTTCGCAGCAGGCTGAAGCCCGGTTTTCCTCTCAGAGTGCAGTGAATGTCAGAGGGATGTGAAGAGAGTATTGCCTATTTGAATACAATGGTCTTCCTCTAGGGGATCTGTTTCATAGGTTCTCTGTTATCGGTCGTAGAGATTTCTTCTCCTACCTCCCTTTTCCAGATCGACAATATACTCTTATATACCATTACCTCTACTGATTCTCGTTTCAGTACTGGTTTGGCTATCTACTATATGTAGATGAGTGTCCTGGGGTAAGTAAGTCTTATTTTTTGTGACACTCTAAGCTATGGTTGGGCACTTTATATGTAAAGTTCTAAATATATGTGTTTAAACTTATATTTGCCATGATTCAGGATAATCAGTATTCCTTCATTCAAACTGTCAGTTTCATTATTTGGGATAATGCATATGAATAAATATTTTTTCCTACCTTGAAAATTTTCAATTGACTTTTTTTCCCTGCGGGCTGTTAGGCTCACGGGGGCAGAAAATGCTTAAATTTATTGCGTCATTTTTGGTGCGAACTTTTTTGGCGCAAAATTTTGTCATTTCCGGCGCCGTAGTTGACGCCGGAAGATTGTTCGTAGTTACGTCATTTTTTGACGCATGTGTGTTCAGACGTTTTTTTTGTGCCAAAAAATGTGGGCGTCGTTTTCGGCGTCAGAGGATGTGACGTCATACCTGGCGCCAAAAAATATGGGCGTTGTACTTGGCGCCAATAATGTGGGCGTCATACTTGGCGCCAAAAATGTGGGCGTCATACTTGTTCCACTTTTTCTCACATTATTTAAGTCTCACTTTTTTGTTGCTTCTGGTTTCTAGAGGCTTGTTTATTTTGCATTTTTTCCCATTCCTGAAACTGTCATTTAAGGAATTAGATAATTTTGCTTTATATGTTGTTTTTTTTTTCTACATATTGCAAGATATTTCATACACTGTTCCTGGATCAAGAAATGCTGAGGGATTCCTGTTGACTGATATCAGTCCTACCAAAGCTAAGTTCATTTATTTTAATGTTATGAATGTTTATCTTTAGCTATGGTTTGTAATAAGTTATCATGATAAACTTTTACATGCAGAATCCATTAGTATTTATGCTTTATATATTGCTATTCTTTTTATATCTTATGTAAAGATATACTTGGAAATTTATAAGAATATTTTTCTGATAATATTTTTAAGGCTTTGTCTGACATCCCGCCTTCTAATAAAATGTTTAGGTCTTTTTCAAACTTCTTATTTAGTTGATGAAGTTTCAAATGACCAACAACATAATGAATTATCCTTCTCTGATGGTGTTTTTTCTCATTCAGAATTTTTCTTCATCAGATATTGACACTAACAAATCTACTTTTTTATTTTTTAATAGAGTACATTTGTTCTTTGTTCAAAAGGTGTTGATTATTTTGGATTTTGAAGTAACTAGTTCTTTTGATTTTAAAAACTAGCTAACATTTAAATTCTGCTTATTTATCTTCTGTGGTTTCTTCAGAGGTTTTTTTTCCAGTTCCTGATACTAGGGAATGGAATAGGCTGAGAATTTTCTTTTAGTCCTTCTTTAAGGTTTTTAAATTGTATTCTTTGCCAGCAGTTAGTTTTCAGTTTTGAGGAAAGATTCCCCAAGTTAATGGGGCTATCTCTACTCTTGCTAAATATACTATTATTCTTATAGCAAATAGTATTTATTTTTTTCCTTCAGATGGTTGTATCTTATTTAAGGAAAATTATTTTCAGGTACTTTTCTTAGACCTGTAATTTATTTGGCTGATGTTGCAATTGCTTCATCTTTCTGGTTGGATACTTTTAGATCAAGTATCGGATTATGATTTGTTTAGTATTGTTAAAAGGACAAAATCTTCTACTTATTTGAAGTTCAGACTAAGTGCTATTGCATTGTCTTGTTATCTTGCATTTGTTGATTGTGCAAGTCCAGTGTGTTGACTGGTCCTTTAACTTGATTAACATGCTAATAATTTCATTTGTGTTGTCATTTTATAAAATATTTTCGCAAATCAGGTTTAATCTATGTCTTTAGCTATTTTAGCTAGAAGAACTTTGTGATTTCAATCTTGGAATGCTAATTTGATTTCTAAAATCCATATTTCTTTTTTTCCAAGATAATCAATTATTTGGTTCATAATTGGATTTAATTCTTTAACTGTTACTCTGGGCTTCAAGATTGAGTTCTAAGACTAAAACTTTAAGCTTATATTAGTTTTCTGTTCTTACTAAGGAACGGAATCCTGAATTCTTCCCCAAGTAACATGTTTATAATTGGAAGTTTTTTTTTCTTCATTCAATTAAGCCTTTTAAAAGTTCAAAGTCAGGGGGGGGCGGAGCCAACTGCCAAAGCGACCAGACGCACACTGCAGGAGCTCCCGGAGCTAAGATAGATTTTGGGGTGTTTTCCTCCTAAAAATTTGGAATATTTGTGAAATTTAGTCTAATCCCCAACTAAGCATTCAATCTCCAGTCTCTGGAAACTCTGGAAGCCCCATCTACATATATTATTTGGCTACGGCTGGAAAGAACCACGAGGCAGCGGCAGTCGGCACTGAGGACGACAGTCTCATAGTGGGAAACCCTGTGCAGTCTTTTCCCCTAGCTGTAAGGATGGACAGGGCGCTGGAGGATGAGATGTGCGACTTGCTGATATACCACCTATCTGAAATGCACAAACTACTTGCACAGTGGTGCCGGACAGTGATTGAGGAAAAAATCTCCCAAGATGGCGCAGGTTCACTACTGCACATTGCTAATCCTATTGAGCCTTGCGATCAGAACGTCGCCAACCGGAACTTGCCTAAGTTTCGTGAGGATAAAACCTCCCATAAAGACCTCCCTATGAGACACCAGCTGTTTCCACAGCTAGACAACATGAAACTGACTAGATTCCCACCCAAAAACGGAAACCATATACCCGAGTACTCGCTCGTTGCGGGAGATGGGAATGACATTGCCAGCCCAGACTTGGAGATGCGAACGGAGGTACCGGCTGCAGTGGTGGACTGCAGTGGTTGCCCCATAGACAATAAAAGTAACTCTCAATCTATGACCCATAGTCCTACATTATCTACTTGGGCACAGACCATGGGCGATGCAACAGATAGTCAACTGTTCTTGCCGCTAGAAGATACCGGAAAAAGTGGAATGTTGCACAGGAGACGTTGCAAGGATGCAGTCTGTGCCTTTGCAGCAGCAGCTGATAGATACTTAAAGAGACATCCTGACGCTTTTGGGGCGCGTTGGGAGGCAGATGTTGTCATTCTCCCAAAAGATGGTATAGGATAGCTCCCACGTCTAATACAATTTGTCCCACTGAGCTGACTTGGAACCTATACTAACTTGTTTCAGGACAAAGCTGATTTTTGTGTGACAGATTTCTATCATGAGACTTTTATGATTACAGGTTATTCTCTCTAACAGGTGATAGTATCATGTGGTCAGTTCCTAAACAAGCATGTTATTAGGTTAATTTTCATTCTATATGTACAGTTTATCACTGTGTTTATCCTATCAGTTCAGTTTATAATACATGCTCTAGGTTGCTATATCTATATAATTCTACTCTTGACAGAGGCATACCGCTATGAGATGTGGAATTAGTTCAGATTAGTTTATATATTTATGTTATTGATTATGCAGACCCTGTGTGCCTGTTTCTTTTTTAGAGCTTTGCTATTACTTAGGCGACGCCATCAACATATCTTATACCCCTGCTAGGGGGCAATAGGGTTGTTTCACACATTATGTTATTATGCCTACACTTAGTTATAGGGTTTATACTATTTATATATGCCTAGGTTACTCTGTGTTCAATGTGAAACTATTTGGTCACAGTAATGGTTATATTATTTTTATGTGCCTAGATTGTTCCCCAGTCACTGTGATTAACATGGATATTCATATACACTATGTACCGTAGGGGTTGCTTTATTTTATATAAGGGGCTTTGGGAAAATGTTGATTAACGCAGTATGTTTTACTATGCAGATACTGGGGGAAAATACACTCTAGTTAAAGTGACAATATGCTGAGAGCATGTTATCTATTTAAACTTTGTTAATGTGAGCTATCAATATGATGGTATTATCGTTTATAACGAATCTTAATGATTCTTAAGGGTCAAAGACAAGCTGATTTAGCCAAACCTTGACTTTTATAATTCATATTTGCTCTCCAATACACTGTCAGCGGCCGAGGCAGTGTGACTTTTCAGCTAGGTCAAGGCTTATACTTGTAGTTGTCACATGAGACAACCATATCTGAAAGTGCTTTTATCCTAGATAATTGACTCTCCTACCATCTTGACATAATAATAATAATGCTCTATTTTATAGGCTAGCTGTGCTTTCCCAGTAGCCCCTGTTCCCTTTTTTTTTTTTTTTTTTTTTTTTTTAAATAGTTGTACTTGGCATAATTTGCCTATTTACTTAAACCACACCCCACTAGTCTCACTATTATCCCTAGCTAGTTTTCTGCTGTGAGCGATATGTTCAAAACTGAATATGATTCGAGGTTTCCATTGTTTATGTTATGCATTCTATGTATTACATTTTATTCTCTAAGTACATAAGCAGGCCATATAGAATTTAAATGCTGGTGAAGAAACGAGTAGAAGTTTCCTTACATTTTAGTGAAGAGTTACAGGCGGTCATAGTCTACTAAGCATTCTACAATTAATTATGGTATTCCCACTAATAAGCTCCGCTAAATCCGTCTCCGCCCCCCCCCCCAAATGTTTGTTTATTTAATAAACAAAGGAACACAGATTCCAACGATTCTTTCCCTTTAACCTTAAAATTACATATATTATTATTAAGAAGCAAGTATTCATATTACTCATTCTGAGGGGATAGTGATCTTACGTCATGTGAAAAATTCAATGAACAGTTTAGATATTTTATCCTAAATATTGAGATTACGCAAAGTACGTGTGCAAAAACAGTATGGTTCCTACTTTAGAATAATACGCTGCCATAAGTCTATATTCAGTATGCACCATGCAGGATTTTTCTCTTGCTGGTTATAAGTGAGGAACCAGGGACAGTTGTTCTTTTATATATTCCCCTGTCACCAGATTCTTTTATATCTAATTTGGTATCAAGCTTCTCTAACTAATATTACCCCTTCCCCCATTAGTGATTATAAATATGGACAATTATAGACACAAGGGCTTAAATATGGCCCTATATGTTAATCTGAAAATTTGAGGATAGTTTTATTGTTTTTACCAGCCACATAGGTCGGACTCCAATACCTGCTATTTTTCTGGTTCTTAGTTTTTGTTTTATTTAAATATTGAAGTAGTAAGAAAGAAGACAGCGCCTCATTGTGCAAGTAGGTCTTGAATGTAAAATTCACAGTGGAAGTGGAGAAAAAAAGGAAATATACTCACAAGAGTATTGGCACCCTTGTTGAAAGTGGTGCGAATAGGCGGGCTGACGTTTTTACAGCAGTCAGTACGCTGTGCCGAATGGCATCCGAGATCTTTAGTGGACGGCTGTGGGCTCTCCTCAGTAATTCGAATCCAAATCCTGTGTAGCTGTGCTGTCAGGAAAGTCAGCGTGCAGCCGCTCCCTGCATGCAATCAATGCTGTAAACTGGAAATGAGCAGATGATCCTATGCAGAGCTGATTTCGATAAAAAAACTCTGCTAATAATAAAATTAGCTTGGCCGGCAACCATAAAAAAGCCACAGTATTATACCTTTTCTGATGAAACGGCCAGGAGCTTGTGGCCGAGAAACGCGTTAAAGCTCATCACAATAAAGTGTTTCTTATTCTTTTATATCAAGCCTTGTATTCTGTGGCTTTTTTATGGTTGCCGGCCAAGCTAATTTTATTATTAGCAGAGTTTTTTTATCGAAATCAGCTCTGCATAGGATCATCTGCTCATTTCCAGTTTACAGCATTGATTGCATGCAGGGAGCGGCTGCACGCTGACTTTCCTGACAGCACAGCTACACAGGATTTGGATTCGAATTACTGAGGAGAGCCCACAGCCGTCCACTAAAGATCTCGGATGCCATTCGGCACAGCGTACTGACTGCTGTAAAAACGTCAGCCCGCCTATTCGCACCACTTTCAACAAGGGTGCCAATACTCTTGTGAGTATATTTCCTTTTTTTCTCCACTTCCACTGTGAATTTTACATTCAAGACCTACTTGCACAATGAGGCGCTGTCTTCTTTCTTACTACTTCTAGATTTTGGGTCCTGATCAGATACCGCCAAGACCAGCTGCCGTTTGCTCTTCAAATATTCCTTTCCTCTGAATATTTCTACTGAGACGAAAAAGACCTTCAGTATTTGACTTTAGGAACACCTCCGTTTCCAGTCTCCAGTGTGCAACTTATATCACCACTTCTGGGACTTATTCACGATAAGCCTTTCTCTCTCTTTTTTTACATGTTTTAGAGTTTAATCTATAGAGATTATATATGCCAAATTTGTTTTACTCACAGTTGTTTATTCACTATTGTTGTTTTTTAATTGTTTTAATTGCTTTATTTGGTCACTTTGCACAAAGGTATATACATATACACAAATTGTTTTAGAAACAGGGTTGTTTTACATACAAACAATCCACACTGTTTTATTTCAGTTATTCCACCTAGTGACACTGTTTAATCATTTTAGAAACAGCACTGCACTACATTATTTGAAGACCAATTTATTTTAGTTTGAGTTAGCAATTTGAGTCTGTCTTTTGCCTTCACGCCATTTTTTGGCGTTTTGTGTTTTCTCACACATACCTCAGGCGCACGCTATTACCATTTTCTACATTTGGTATTTTTTTCTAAATATTGAAGTGTATGATTCCATGAATGTTGTATATTCTCGTGGTAATGATTGGATTATGAACAGTACTGTATACTTCTGTTATTTACCCTCACGGGCTGAGGGCTTATGTAAAAGTTTACTCTGTACTGTTATCTCTTTCTTTCTCCTCAATAAAAATATTAAAAAAAAAAAAAAAAAAAAAAGTTCAAAGTCGGCTCCCCAAATTTGCATGTAGGTGCGGTTCTTATTCCAGCTTGGCTGGTAAGGGGCAGGTTAAGACTTTTTTGAAATTTGTTTGGTTCTATTCGGTCCAAACTTTTTAGACTTTGGGTACAGAATAGGTTTCAGAGTAAAACAGTCTGTGAGAAGTCTTTTTTTTTCTCTATCATATTCCAGCTATTCCAGTAAGACTAACACTTTCCTGAAGTGTGTTTCAGACCTATACGTTTTGGGTACTGGTGAAGTGCGGTTGGTCACCCGTTGGGGCTCAAGCGCTGCTCAGACCTGGAGTTTTCTGGGGTATTTATTGCAGTTTCATTTTAGGAACTGGATTTTGGGGTTTTATTCAAGACTATTCATTGTTCCAAAGATAGAAAATCTTTTTGAACTGTCATATAAGTGTACCATCTTTTAGAATGGTGTTTATATGGTCTATTCTGCCTTTTTGGTCAGTGATGGCATTATTTGTTTACAATAGATACAATAGATGCATATCTTCATTTCTTTCATGTAATTAGCAAGAGTCCATGAGCTAGTGACGTATGGGATATACATTCCTACCAGGAGGGGCAAAGTTTCCCAAACCTCAAAATGACTATAAATACACCCCTCACCACACCCACAATTAAGTTTTACAAACTTTGCCTCACATGTAGGTGGTGAAGAAAGTTTGTGCTAGATTCTTCGTTGATATGCGCTTCGCAGCAGGCTATGGCCCGATTTTCCTCTCAGAGTGCAGTGAATGTCAGAGGGATGTGAAGAGAGTATTGCCTATTTGAATACCATGGTCTCCTTCTACGGGATCTATTTCATAGGTTCTCTGTTATCGGTCGTAGAGATTCATCTTTTACCTCCCTTTTCAGATCGACGATATACTCTTATATACCATTACCTCTACTGATTCTCGTTTCAGTACTGGTTTGGCTATCTACTATATGTAGATGAGTGTCTTAGGGTAAGTAAATCTTATTTCTATTTATGACACTCAAAGCTATGGTTGGGCACTTTATATGTAAAGTCCTAAATATATGTCTCTAAACTTATATTTGCCTTGATTCAGGATAATCAGTATTCCTTATTTCAGACAGTCAGTTTCATTATTTGGGATAATGCATATGAAATATTTTTTCTTACCTTAAAAGAATTTTTTCAATTGACTTTTTTTTCCCTGTGGGCTGTTAGGCTCGCAGGGGCTGAAAATGTTTCAATTTATTGAGTCATTTTTGGCGTGGACTTTTTTGGCGCAAAAAATTGTCATTTCCGGCGCCCTAATTGACGCCGGAAGTTTGCATATGGTTGCGTCATATTTGACGTTCAGACGTTTTTTTTGCGCCAAAATTGTGGGCGTCTTTTTTTCGGCGTCACAGGATGTGGCGTCATACTTGGCGCCAAAAAAATATGGGCGTTGTACTTGGCGCCAATAATGTGGGCGTCATTTTTGGCGCCAAAAAATGTGGGCGTCATTCTTGTCTCCACCTTTTTTTCACATTATTTCAGTCTCATTTTTCATTGCTTCTGGTTGCTAGAGGCTTGTTCATTTGGCATTTTTTCCCATTCCTGAAACTGTCATTTAAGGAATTTGATATTTTTGCTTTATATGTTGTTTTTTCTATTACATATTGCAAGATGTCTCAACATGACCCTGGATCAGAATCTACTTCTGGAAAGACGCTGCCTGATGCTGGTTCTACCAAAGTTAAGTGCATCTGTTGTAAACTTTTGGTAACTGTTCCTCCGGCTGTTGTTTGTGATAACTGTCATGATAAACTTTCTAATGCAGATTGTATTTCCATTAGTAATAATCAATTACCTGTTGTTGCTCCTTCAACATCTAATGTTCAGGATGTCCCTGTTAATGTTAAAGAATTTGTTTCTAAATCTATTAGGAAGGCCCTGTCTGTTATTCCTCCTTCCAGTAAGCGTAAAAGGTCTTTTAAAACTTCTCATATTTCAGATGAATTTTTAAGTGACCGTCATCATTCTGACTTATCTGTTTCTGATGAGGATCTATCTGGTTCAGAAGATTCTGCCTCAGATATTGACACTGATAAATCTTCATATTTATTTAAGATGGAGTTTATTCGTTCTTTACTTAAAGAAGTGTTAGTTGCATTAGATATGGAGGAGTCTAGTCCTCTTGATACTAAATCTACTAAGCGTTTAAATTTGGTTTTCAAACCTCATGTAGTTATTCCAGAAGTTTTTTCCAGTTCCTGATGCTATTTCAGAAGTAATTTCTAGGGAATGGAATAGTCTGGGTACTTCATTTACTCCTTCTCAAAGGTTTAAGAAATTGTACCCTGTGCCATCTGATAGATTAGAATTTTGGGATAAAATCCCTAAAGTTGATGGGGCTATTTCTACTCTTGCTAAACGTACTACTATTCCTACGGCGGATAGTACTTCCTTTAAGGATCCTTTAGACAGGAAGATTGAATCCTTTCTAAGGAGAGCTTATTTATGTTCAGGTAATCTTCTTAGACCTGCTATTTCTTTGGCTGATGTTGCTGCAGCTTCCACTTTCTGGTTGGAGGCTTTAGCGCAACAAGTGTCAGACCATAATGCTTATAGCATTGTTAAACTTCTTCAACATGCTAATAACTTTATCTGTGATGCCATTTTTGATATCATTAGAATTGATGTCAGATATATGTCTTTAGCTATCTTAGCTAGAAGAGCTTTATGGCTTAAATCTTGCAATGCAGATATGACTTCTAAGTCAACTTTGCTTTCTCTTTCTTTCCAAGGTAATAAATTATTTGGTTCACAGTTGGATTCTATTATTTCAACTGTTACTGGGGGGAAAGGAACCTTTTTGCCTCAGGACAAAAAATCTAAAGGTAAATACAGGGCTGCTAATCGTTTTCGTTCCTTTCGTCAGAATAAAGAACACAAGCCTGACCCTTCCCCTAAAGGAACGGTTTCCGTTTGGAAACCTCCAGTCTGGAATAAATCCAAGCCTTTTAGAAAGTCAAAACCAGCTCCTAAATCCGCATGAAGGTGCGGCCCTCATTCCAGCACAGCTGGTAGGGGGCAGGTTACGATTGTTCAAAGATATTTGGATCAATTCGATTCACAGTCTTTGGATTCAGAACATTGTTTCTCAAGGATACAGAATAGGTTTCAAGATAAGACCTCCTGTGAGAAGATTTTTTCTATCTCGCATTCCAGTAAACCCAGTAAAGGCTCAGGCATTTCTGAAATGTGTTTCAGATCTAGAGTTGGCTGGGGTAATTGTACCAGTTCCAGTTCTGGAACGGGGTCTGGGGTTTTACTCAAATCTATTCATTGTACCAAAGAAGGAGAATTCCTTCAGACCAGTTCTGGATCTAAAAATATTGAATCGTTATGTAAGAATACCAACATTCAAAATGGTGACTATAAGGACTATTCTGCCTTTTGTTCAGCAAGGGCATTATATGTCCACAATAGATTAACAGGATACATATCTTCATATTCCAATTCATCCAGATCACTATCAGGTTCTGAGATTCTCTTTTCTAGACAAGCATTACCAGTTTGTTGCCCTTCCGTTTGGCCTAGCAACAGCTCCAAGGATCTTTTCAAAGGTTCTCGGTGCCCTTCTCTCTGTCATCAGAGAACAGGGTATTGCGGTATTTCCTTATTTGGCTGATCTCTTGGTACTTGCTCAGTCTTTACATTCTGCAGAATCTCATACGAATCAACTTGTGTTGTTTCTTCAAAAACATGGTTGGAGGATCAATTTACCAAAGAGTTCTTTGATTCCTCAGACAAAGGTTAACTTTTTGGGCTTTCAAATAGATTCAGTGTCCATGACTTTGTCTCTAACAGAAAAGAGACGTCTGAAGTTGGTTTCAGCTTGTCAAAACCTTCAGTCTCAGTCATTCCCTTCAGTAGCTTTTTGCATGGAAATTCTAGGTCTCATGACTGCTGCATCGGACGCGATCCCCTTTGCTCGTTTTCACATGAGACCTCTTCAGCTTTGTATGCTGAACCAGTGGTGCAGGGATTATACAAGGATATCTCAAATAATATCCTTAAATCCCAATGTTCGATCTTCTCTGACTTGGTGGTTGGATCACCATCATTTAATTCAAGGGGCCTCTTTTTTGTTCGTCCAACCTGGACTGTGATCTCAACAGATGCGAGTCTTTCAGGTTGGGGAGCTGTATGGGGATCTCTGACAGCGCAGGGGGTTTGGGAATCTCAGGAGGCGAGATTTCCAATCAACATTTTGGAACTCCGTGCGATTTTCAGAGCTCTTCAGTTCTGGCCTCTTCTGAAGAGGGAATCGTTTATTTGTTTTCAGACGGACAATGTCACAACCGTGGCATATGTCAATCAACAAGGTGGGACTCACAGTCCTCAAGCTATGAAAGAAGTATCTTGGATACTTGTATGGGCGGAATCCAGCTCTTGTCTAATTTCTGCGGTTCACATCCCAGGTGTAGACAATTGGGAAGCGGATTATCTCAGTCGCCAGGCTTTACATCCGGGCGAATGGTCTCTTCACCCAGAGGTATTTCTTCAGATTGTTCAAATCTGGGGACTTCCAGAAATAGATCTGATGGCCTCTCATCTAAACAAAAAAACTTCCCAGGTATCTGTCCAGATCCAAGGATCCTCAGGCGGAAGCAGTGGACGCATTGTCGCTTCCTTGGAATTATCATCCTGCCTATATCTTTCCGCCTCTAGTTCTTCTTCCAAGAGTGATTTCCAAAATTCTAATGGAACGTTCGTTTGTACTGCTGGTGGCTCCAGCATGGCCTCACAGGTTTTGGTATGCGGATCTCATTCTGATGGCCAGTTGCCAACCTTGGACACTTCCGTTAAGACCAGACCTTCTATCTCAAGGCCCATTTTTCCATCAGGATCTCAAATCATTAAATTTGAAGGTATGGAAATTGAACGCTTGATTCATAGTCATAGAGGTTTCTCTGACTCAGTAATTAATACTATGTTACAGGCTCGTAAATCTGTGTCTAGGAAGATTTATTATCGAGTCTGGAAGACTTACATTTCTTGGTGTTCTTCTCATAAGTTCTCCTGGCATTATTTTAGAATTCCTAGAATTTTACAGTTTCTTCAGGATGGTTTGGATAAAGGTTTATCTGCAAGTTCTTTGAAAGGACAGATCTCTGCTCTTTCTGTTCTTTTTCACAGAAAGATTGCTAATCTTCCTGATATTCATTGTTTTGTACAGGCTTTGGTTCGTATCAAGCCTGTCATTAAGTCAATCTCTCCTCCTTGGAGTCTTAATTTGGTTCTGAGGGCTTTACAGGCTCCTCCGTTTGAACCTATGCATTCTCTGGATATTAAATTACCGTATTTTTCGCTCCATAAGACGCACCTGACCATAAGACGCACCTAGTTTTTAGAGGAGGAAAACAAGAAAAAAATATTCTAATCCTAAACCCCTAACCCTAAACCCCTAACCCTAAACCCTAACCTATTCCTTCAAGTACTAAATATATATGGTCTATTTGATTAGTAGTTACTAATTAGTTAGTACTGAGTACTCAATTTGAGAGGTTCTTTTGTAAGCAGTAACAGATGAAACATAAGTATGAGTAGTGTATATTTCTTAGATACATAGTAGTTTGTGACAGAGGGGTTAACAACAATCACCAGATGCTAAGGTTAACCCTTCTGACTTAATTTCAGCCCCTTGCTAGTTAGAAATATGGACACAGGATTCAGGTTCTAACTCAGTAGGCAATGTGTGCTCAGAGACTGATGTAGAGCTTAGGCATTGCCAGCATAGCAGTTACTGACCCATGGAGAGTAATAACAGGACGGTAGGCATTGCCAGCATAGCAGTTACTGACCCATGGAGAGTAATAACAGGACGGTAGGCATTGCCAGCATAGCAGTTACTGACCCAAGGAGAGTAATAACAGTACGGTAGGCATTGCCAGCATAGCAGTTACTGACCCAAGGAGAGTAATAACAGGACGGTAGGCATTGCCAGCATAGCAGTTACTGACCCAAGGAGAGTAATAACAGGACGGTAGGCATTGCCAGCATAGCAGTTACTGACCCAAGGAGAGTAATAACAGGACAGTAGCAATTACAGAGTAAGCAGGTAAGATTAATAGGACCTGATCTTGTTCTAGGAGTCCCAGTGGTTGTAGCATGCAGGAGCGGGTAAGACGCCGTTCTAGTTAGGCAGTGTGTGAGAGTTCCGAGATGCGGCCGTAGCTGATGACGTAGTGCCGCGGTGAGAGACACAGCCAGATTCAAGAGAGCAGGAAGTAGATCAGCTGATGTGTGAGCGTACCTCTAACAAGCACTAGAGGAGAAGCGAGTAGGAATTGAGCCGGATTGGCTCAGAGATCACACACCCACAATAGCCTAAATATGCAAGCGAAAGGTCTGCATTCGCTCCATAAGACGCACAGACATTTCCCCTTACTTTTGAGGGGGAAAAAAGTGCGTCTTATGGTGCGAAAAATACGGTACTTTCTTGGAAAGTTTTGTTCCTTTTGGCCATCTCTTCTGCTAGAAGAGTTTCTGAGTTATCTGCTCTTTCTTGTGAATCTCCTTTTCTGATTTTTCATCAGGATAAGGCGGTGTTGCGGACTTCATTTCAATTTTTACCTAAGGTTGTGAATTCTAACAACATTAGTAGGGAAATTGTTGTCCCTTCATTGTGCCCTGATCCTAAGAATTCAAAGGAGAGATCTTTACATTCTTTGGATGTAGTAAGAGCTTTGAAATATATGTTGAAGCTACTAAAGATTTTAGAAAGACTTCTAGTCTATTTGTTATCTTTTCTGGTTCCTGAAAAGGTCAGAAAGCTTCTGCCATTTCTTTGGCGTCTTGGTTAAAGTCTTTGATTTATCATGCTTATGTGGAGTCGGGTAAGTCCCCGCCTCAAAGGATTACGGCTCATTCTACTAGGTCAGTTTCTACTTCCTGTGCTTTTAGGAATGAAGCTTCTGTTGATCAGATTTGCAAAGCAGCAACTTGGTCTTCTTTGCATACTTTTACTAAATTCTACCATTTTGATGTTTTCTCTTCTTCTGAAGCAGTTTTTGGTAGAAAAGTAGTTCAGGCAGCTGTTTCAGTTTGATTCTTCTGCTTATAATTTCAGTTTTTTTCATTATTAAGATTAAAACTTTTGATTTGGGTTGTGGATTATTTTTTCAGCGGAATTGGCTGTCTTTATTTTATCCCTCCCTCTCTAGTGACTCTTGCGTGGAAGTTCCACATCTTGGGTATCTGCTATCCCATACGTCACTAGCTCATGGACTCTTGCTAATTACATGAAAGAAAACATAATTTATGTAAGAACTTACCTGATAAATTCATTTCTTTCATATTAGCAAGAGTCCATGAGACCCACCCTTTTTGTGGTGGTTATGATTTTTTTGTATAAAGCACAATTATTCCAAATTCCTTATTTTTGATGCTTTTGCTCCTTGCATGGAAGTTTTAGGTTTCATTGCTGCAGCATTGGATTCGATTCCCTTTGCTCATTTCATAGGAAACCTTTCCAGTTTTTTATGCTGAATAATGGTGCAGGGATTCTAGGATATCACTTTTTATATCTTTGAATTCTAATGTTTAACTATCTTTGATTCGGTGGTTAAGATCACCATCATTTAGTTCTACAGGTCTCTTTGGTTCTTTCAACCTGGACCATGATCTCTACAGATTCGAGTCTTTTATATATACACACACACACACACACACACACACACACACACACACACACACACACACACACACATATATATATATATATATATATATATATATATATATATATATATATATTTATATTTATATTAATCTTTTAAACAACTGTGTAAGATGGAAGAGCACTTATAAACATAATACTACAATATGCACAGAAATGTATCTGTAGATTTATTTTACAAAGGAAAATATAACCAGCAGCAGTGTACTCACTCAAACATTCTCACGGAGTACATGCAGACATCTGAAACCTGACCCAGAGAGCATTACCAATAGACCTCCTCTCACATGTTCCGGTCAGGAATTTTTATGACACCTATCCTAAAGAGCCGACAGCAGCCTCATGTAAACAGTGAATCTTTTCTTGTATTATCGATTCACTGTTTACTGTTGCGGTCTCTGCTGCATGTTTCCTCTCAGTCAGATCCCTAGCCCAAACGAGCATTTGAGGGTTTCTATTAGATACAGTAAGTCAAAAGTTTTACAGCAACCCTCAAATGCTCGTTTGGGCTAGGGGTCTGACTGAGAGGAAACATGCAGCAGAGACTGCAACAGTAAACGGTGAATCTATAATACAAGAAAAGATTCACTGTTTACATGAGGCTGCTGTCGGCTCTTTAGGATAGGTGTCATAAAAATTCCTGACCGGAACATGTGAGAGGAGGTCTATTGGTAATGCTCTCTGGGTCAGATATCTGCGCAGTGTGCACAGCAAGTCCTGAATCACAGGAGTTCCCTGTCAGACTCGCCTGGCATGTATGGGGTTAATGGTGCCTATCTGGGAGTTGCCTGTTCTATGTCACCTGTCTTTATAATACAAGCCTTTCCAAGCCTCCTCCTCCCCTGTATGTCAGTTTGTTTATTTTTTTATTGCAAGTACTGTGAGTTTGCCCTCCCTTCACTGACTGCTGCTTTATTTAATACTATTGATATTGGTAGTACTAGCAGTCAGTGCCTATCACTGTTCTACGTTATCAGCAGCTAATTCAGAGGGATTATATGAATTCCTGTGACACTGGCTACCGAGAGCCTCTCTCTGATGAGCACGATATTGCACTACGTAGAACAGTGATAGGCACTGACTGCTAGTACTACCAATACCAATAGTATTAAATAAAGCAGCAGTCAGTGAAGGGAGGGCAAACCAAACTCCCAGTACTTGCAATAAAAAAAATAAACAAACTGACATACAGGGGAGGAGGCGGCTTGGAAAGGCTTATATTGTGGCTCCATAACAACAGTGAAGTTCAAAAACGGAGCAATGAGTAAAACAGGAAACTGACAGTACAAGACTCATTTCCTCACATACCGAATCCCCTGCCCATGACGTCACTGACCCGGAATCGATTAAGATCCTTCACTGCATCGATGCAGAATCGTTCACTGCTGCATCGTGATGCATCGGTGTGACGATTATTTTTGACAGCCCTACTGTTTTGCATTTATTTATGATAAAGGCTGCTTGGGACTTTTTATATAATAATTTTATCAAAGGCTTTATGGGCGTCTATCGCTATTACAGATGAATCCATCTCATATATTTGTTTCTTATATTTTTTATTATACCAAGCGCCTGCTATTGTTATATACAGTTTCCTCAAGTTAATATTAGATGAGCGTCCTTTCATGAAACCTGTTTGGTCATGATGAATTATTCCCCCTAAAATTACCTGAAATCTTTTAGCTATTATGCTTGTGATTATCTTATAATCGATACTTAGTAGGGAAATTGGTCTATATGACTCTAATAGTTGTGGGTCTTTCCCTGGTTTTGGTATAATATGGTATAATTTGTTAAAATCTGCGGAATGCATAAGTTGTCCTGTCCAGAATTTATTAAGAAGAACAGTTAATATTGGAGTAATTTCCTTTGTTAATATCTTGTAGAATTCGGAAGGAAGACCATCGGGACCAGCAGCCTTGTTGTTGGCTAGTTTTCTAATTGTTTGTGCTATTTCTTCTTCTAAAATAGGTTCATTAAGTTTGTTTAACCGAGTTATGTCTAATTTCTCCTGTTAAGTGTAGTCAGTCCACGGGTCATCCATTACTTATGGAATATTTCTCTTCCTAACAGGAAACTGCAAGAGAATTACCCAGCAGAGCTTGCTATATAGCTCCTCCCCTCACCTATCATAGTCAGTCATTCTCTTGCAGCCTAACTAGTAGGAAGCTGTGAGAGATCTGTGGTGTTTTTTTAACTTAGTTTATTTCTACAATCAAAAGTTTGTTATTTTTAAATGGCACCGGAGTGTGCTGTTTATTCTCAGGCAGCATTAGAAGAAGAATATGCCTGGGTTTCTTTCTATGGTCTTAGCAGACGTAACTAAGATCCACTGGCTGTTTCTCATCTGAGGAGTGAGGTAACTTCAGAGAAGGGGAATAGCATGCAGGGCTCCCCTGCAACAAATGAGGTATGCGCAGTAATTTATTTTCTGAGGAATGGAATTGACTGAGAAAATACTGCTGATACCATTGTAAAGTAAGTTCAGCCTTAAATGCAGCGATAGCGACTGGTATCATACTGATGTGTGTGTGTGCACTGAATGTATTTTCTAAGGAATGGAATTGACTCTGAAAATACTGTAAATACTGAAATAATGTATGAGCCTTAACTGCAGTAAAAACGACTGGTAGCAGGCTTATTAATAATAATACATAACTTTTAAATGTATGTTTAAAACGTTTTACTGGCTTGTTAATAGTTTTTGTGAGGTACTTGGTGATAAAACTTATTAGGGCATGATTTTTACCACATGGCCATTTTTGTTTTCTGCATAGAAACAGTTTCTGAGCTTCCCCACTGTTGTAATATGAGTGGGAGGGGCCTATTTTAGCGCTTTTTTACACAGTAAAAATTCAGTCACAATCTGTCTACTTCATCCTCCATGATCCAGATCGTCTCTAGAGAGCTCAGGGGTCTTCAAAATCCATTTTGAGGGAGGTAATCCGGCACAGCAGTCCTGTGACAGTGTATTTGACTGTGAGAAAAACGTTAATTATATAATTGTTATCTGTTTTTGGGTACTAAGGGGTTAATCATCCATTTGCTGGTGGGTGCAATCCTTTGCTAACTTAATACATTTACTGTGAAAATTTGGTTGCTATAACTATTTTTGATCATTGTTATTTCAACTGTTAGTTTTTCTGTGCTTCTTAAAGGCACAGTAACGTTTTGTTATATTGCTTGTAAATTAATTTTGAAAAGTATTTCCAAGTTTGCTAGTCTCATTGCTAGTTTGTTTAAACATGTCTGACTCAGATGAATCTCTTTGTTCACTATGTTTAAAGGCCAATGTGGAGCCCAATAGAAATTTGTGCACTCAA
Organism: Bombina bombina; assembly: GCF_027579735.1. Lineage (NCBI taxonomy): Eukaryota > Metazoa > Chordata > Amphibia > Anura > Bombinatoridae > Bombina > Bombina bombina. Next base: position 4,493,660 of record NC_069504.1, on the reverse strand, counting down.
TGTATAGATGTCACTTTAAATAAAAGTCAAACTTTATATGTTAAGAAATTATCACCAGACAACGAGGGGGAAGTTATGCCGACTAACTCTCCTCACGTGTCAGTACCTTCGCCTCCCGCTCAGGAGGTGCGTGATATTGTGGCGCCAAGTACATCAGGGCGGCCCATACAAATCACTTTGCAAGACATGGCTATTGTTATGACAGAAGTACTGTCTAAATTGCCAGAATTAAGAGGTAAGCGCGATCACTCTGGAGTTAGAACAGAGCGCGCTGATAATGGTAGAGCCATGTCTGATACTGCGTCACAATTTGCAGAACATGAGGACGGAGAGCTTCATTCTGTGGGTGACGGGTCTGATCCGGGTAAACTGGATTCAGAAATTTCAAATTTTAAATTTAAGCTTGAGAACCTCCGCGTATTGCTAGGGGAGGTATTAGCGGCTCTGAATGATTGTAACACAGTTGCAATTCCAGAGAAAGTATGTAGGCTGGATAAATATTTTGCGGTACCGGTGTGTACTGACGCTTTTCCTGTACCTAAAAGGCTTACAGAAATTGTTAACAAGGAGTGGGATAGACCCGGTGTGCCCTTTTCACCACCTCCTATATTTAGAAAAATGTTTCCTATAGACGCCACCACACGGGACTTATGGCAGACGGTCCCTAAGGTGGAGGGAGCAGTTTCTACTTTGGCTAAGCGCACCACTATCCCGGTGGAGGATAGCTGTGCTTTTTCAGATCCAATGGATAAAAAGTTAGAGGGTTACCTTAAGAAAATGTTTGTTCAACAAGGTTTTATATTACAACCCCTTGCATGCATTGCGCCTGTTACTGCTGCGGCGGCATTCTGGTTTGAGTCTCTGGAAGAGACCATTCGCACAGCTCCATTGGATGAAATTATGAACAAGCTTAAAACCCTTAAGCTAGCTAACTCATTTGTTTCTGATGCCGTCGTACACTTAACCAAACTTACGGCTAAGAACTCCGGATTCGCCATTCAAGCGCGCAGAGCGCTGTGGCTTAAATCATGGTCAGCTGACGTGACTTCTAAATCCAAATTGCTTAATATTCCTTTCAAAGGGCAGACCTTATTCGGGCCCGGCTTGAAAGAAATTATTGCTGACATTACGGGAGGTAAGGGCCATGCTCTACCTCAGGACAGGGCCAAATCAAAGGCCAAACAGTCTAATTTTCGTGCCTTTCGTAACTTCAAGGCAGGAGCAGCATCAACTTCCTCTGCTCCAAAACAGGAAGGAGCTGTTGCTCGTTACAGGCATGGCTGGAAAGTTAACCAGTCCTGGAACAGGGGCAAGCAGGCCAAGAAACCTGCTGCTGCCCCCAAGACAGCATGAAGAGAGGGCCCCCTATCCGGAAACGGATCTAGTGGGGGGCAGACTTTCTCTCTTCGCCCAGGCTTGGGCAAGAGATGTCCGGGATCCCTGGGCGTTGGAGATCATATCTCAGGGATATCTCCTGGACTTCAAAACTTCTCCTCCACGGGGGAGATTTCATCTTTCAAGGTTATCAGCAAACCAAACAAAGAAAGAGGCGTTTCTACGCTGTGTACAAGACCTCTTACTAATGGGGGTAATCCACCCAGTTCCGCGGACGGAACACGGGCAGGGATTCTATTCAAATCTATTTGTGGTTCCCAAAAAAGAGGGAACCTTCAGACCAATCTTGGACTTAAAAATCCTAAACAAATTTCTAAGAGTTCCATCATTCAAAATGGAAACTATTCGAACCATCCTTCCCATGATCCAAGAGGGTCAGTACATGACCACGGTGGACTTAAAGGATGCTTACCTTCACATACCGATTCACAAGGACCATTACCGGTATCTGAGATTTGCCTTCCTAGACAGGCATTACCAGTTTGTAGCTCTTCCCTTCGGATTAGCTACGGCCCCAAGAATCTTTACAAAAATTCTAGGATCACTTCTGGCGGTACTAAGACCGCGAGGCATAGCGGTGACTCCGTACCTAGACGACATTCTGATACAAGCGTCAAGTTTTCAAACTGCCAAGTCTCATACAGAGATAGTTCTGGCATTTCTGAGGTCGCATGGGTGGAAGGTGAACGTGGAAAAGAGTTCTCTATTACCACTTACAAGAGTTCCCTTTCTAGGGACTCTTATAGATTCTGTAGAGATGAAAATTTACCTGACAGAGGCCAGGTTATTAAAACTTCTAAATGCTTGCCGTGTCCTTCACTCCATTCCACACCCGTCAGTAGCTCAGTGCATGGAAGTAATCGGCTTAATGGTAGCGGCAATGGACATAGTACCATTTGCGCGCCTGCATCTCAGACCGCTGCAATTGTGCATGCTAAATCAGTGGAACGGGGATTACTCAGATTTGTCCCCCCTACTAAATCTGGATCAAAGGACCAGAGATTCTCTTCTATGGTGGCTCTCTCGGCCACATCTGTCCAAGGGGATGACCTTTCACAGGCCAGATTGGACGATTGTAACAACAGACGCCAGCCTTCTAGGCTGGGGAGCAGTCTGGAATTCCCTGAATTATGGACTCAGGAGGAGAAACTCCTCCCAATAAATATTCTGGAGTTAAGAGCAATATTCAATGCTCTCCTAGCTTGGCCTCAGTTAGCAACTCTGAGGTTCATCAGATTTCAGTCGGACAACATCACTACTGTGGCTTACATCAACCATCAAGGGGGAACCAGAAGTTCCCTAGCGATGTTGGAAGTCTCAAAGATAATTCACTGGGCAGAGTCTCACTCTTGCCACCTGTCAGCGATCTACATCCCAGGCGTGGAGAACTGGGAGGCGGATTTTCTAAGTCGCCAGACTTTTCATCCGGGAGAGTGGGAGCTCCATCCGGAGGTCTTTGCTCAACTGATTCGTCGTGGGGCAAACCAGATCTAGATCTCATGGCGTCTCGTCAGAACGCCAAGCTTCCTTGTTACGGATCCAGGTCCAGGGACCCGGGAGCGGTGCTGATAGATGCTCTGACAGCCCCTTGGGTCTTCAACATGGCTTATGTGTTTTCACCATTCCCAATGCTTCCTCGTTTGATTGCCAAGATCAAACAGGAGAGAGCTTCGGTGATTCTGATAGCGCCTGCGTGGCCACGCAGGACCTGGTATGCAGACCTAGTGGACATGTCGTCCTGTCCACCGTGGTCTCTGCCTCTGAGACAGGACCTTCTAATTCAGGGTCCTTTCAAACATCCAAATCTAATTTCTCTGAGGCTGACTGCATGGAGATTGAACGCTTGATTCTATCAAAGCGTGGTTTCTCGGAGGCGGTTATTGATACCTTAATACAGGCTAGGAAGCCTGTTACCAGAAAAATTTACCATAAAATATGGCGTACATATTTACGTTGGTGCGAATCCAAGAGTTACTCATGGAGTAAGGTTAGGATTCCTAGGATATTGTCCTTTCTACAAGAGGGTTTAGAAAAGGGCTTATCTACTAGTTCGTTAAAGGGACAGATTTCTGCTCTGTCTATTCTTCTACACAAACGTCTGGCTGAAGTTCCAGACGTTCAGGCTTTCTGTCAGGCTTTAACTAGGATTAAGCCTGTGTTTAAGTCTGTTGCTCCGCCGTGGAGCTTAAACTTAGTTCTTAATGTTCTTCAAGGCGTTCCATTTGAACCCCTTCATTCCATTGATATCAAGTTGTTATCTTGGAAAGTTCTGTTTTTGATGGCTATTTCCTCGGCTCGAAGAGTCTCTGAGTTATCTGCCTTACATTGTGATTCTCCTTATCTGATTTTTCATTCAGACAAGGTAGTCCTGCGTACTAAACCTGGGTTCTTACCTAAGGTAGTTACTAACAGGAATATCAATCAAGAGATTGTTGTTCCATCTCTGTGTCCTAACCCTTCTTCAAAGAAGGAACGACTTTTGCATAATCTGGACGTAGTCCATCCCCTGAAATTCTATTTGCAGGCAACTAGGGATTTTCGTCAAACTTCTTCCCTGTTTGTCATTTACTCTGGACAGAGGAGAGGTCAAAAGGCTTCGGCTACCTCTCTCTCTTTTTGGCTTCGTAGCATAATACGATTAGCCTATGAGACTGCTGGACAGCAGCCCCCTGAAAGGATTACAGCTCATTCTACTAGAGCTGTGGCTTCCACCTGGGCCTTTAAAAATGAGGCCTCTGTTGAACAGATTTGCAAGGCTGCGACTTGGTCTTCGCTTCACACTTTTTCAAAATTTTACAAATTTGACACTTTTGCTTCCTCGGAGGCTGTGTTTGGGAGAAAGGTACTTCAGGCAGTGGTTCCTTCTGTTTAATGTTCCTGCCTTGTCCCTCCCTTCATCCGTGTACTTTAGCTTTGGTATTGGTATTCCATAAGTAATGGATGACCCGTGGACTGACTACACTTAACAGGAGAAAACATAATTTATGCTTACCTGATAAATTCCTTTCTCCTGTAGTGTAGTCAGTCCACGGCCCGCCCTGTTTTTACGGCAGGTCTAAATTTTAATTAAACTCCAGTCACCACTGTACCCTATGGTTCCTCCTTTCTCGTCTGCTTTGGTCGAATGACTGACTATGATAGGTGAGGGGAGGAGCTATATAGCAAGCTCTGCTGGGTAATTCTCTTGCAGTTTCCTGTTAGGAAGAGAAATATTCCATAAGTAATGGATGACCCGTGGACTGACTACACTTCAGGAGAAAGGAATTTATCAGGTAAGCATAAATTATTTTGTTTTCCAAAATTGCTCTTATATTCACCATTCCCCATAGATGAAAGGATAAAAGTCTGTAAAATATTTGTAGAATGTTTCTTGTATCTCTTTAAAGTTTATCTCCTTATCCCCTATTTTTACTTTAGAAATACACGAGGTTGACTTTTGATTTTTATCTATTTGAGCTAAAAATCTCCCAGATTTGTTGCCAAATCTGTAAAACTTTGCACACGTTTTCATATTTTCTTTAATTTCATTTTGTGTAATAAAATTATCTCTATTCTGTTTCGCCGATATGTATTTATCCAAATTAGCCTTAGTTCTACTACCCAGAAATCTTGTGTAAGCATTAGTCAGTGGTTACTTGCTGATTCCTGAGATTTATTTTCCTCCTATATTATGTTCCAATATATATTTGTCTGACAGATTTAATAATAATTATTTAAATAAAATTCTATCCACTTCTCTCTCAGGAAGTTTATAAATTTAGGATTATTTAGCAAGTATTTCGGGAAAGAAAAAGACCCTGGTTGTCTTACGGGTATACATTAAATACAATGCTAATGGGCGCGTGGTCAGACAATGTAATTTGATCAATCATAGATTCTTGTACTTGATTGATCAGACGTTACGGTACAAGGAAAAGATCTATTCTTGAGAGAGAATGGTTAGATCTCGAGAGGCAAGAATATTCTCTACCATCTGGAGTTCTTATTCTCCAGATATCTTGTGTATTTAAATCTTTTTTCAAGTTTTTAAGTATTTTGCTTTCCCTTTTAGCCCGTGTGTTTTCCTTAATTCCTAAGTTTCTGCTATTTTGTTCCCCTAATTTCTTCTGTCTATCTAGGAGTAAGTTTGGGGTCAAATTAAAATCTCCCCCAATTATTAGTTGTTTATCTGCATATATCATCAACAGATCCCATAGTTTCCTCCAAAACCCCTGATCTTCAATATTGGGACCATATACATTGCATAGAATATATTCCTTATTTTCTATCCCAACTGATAGTATGATGAATCTCTCATCTTGATCTAATATTATGTTGTTAATTTTATATTCTAATGTTTTGCTGAATAAGATTGTTACTCCTTTTTTTCTTTTACAACATGGGGTATAAATTACTTCTTTCACCCATCCTCCCTTTAATTTAGCTGCTTCTTCATTTTTTAGGTGCGTTTCTTGCAAAAATATTAACTGAGCTCCTGCTTTCTTTACATATCTTAATATAGATTTCCTTTTAATAGGTGAAGTAATTCCACCTATATTCCAAGATAACATTTTAAAAGCCATTTTATTCTATTTGAGTCCAACATAAAACAAAGAGGGTGAAATTATTTTCCTTAATCCCACATCTCTATTACTCCATTGGGGATACATAAAGGCACATCGAGAAACTTCCTGCCACATGTATCCAATAAGAGAAAGTAAAAACAACTTAACATATAAATATAAAAGAAAAGAAATCCAAGACCTATTTAGGCAGAGTTGCAGCTCCCCAATCACCCCATTACAATATGCACATTCCAATTCATATTTTTTTCCCCCTTTGTGATCTGTATAACCATTTTGTTTAAGTAGGCCATCTCTTTATACCTTTAGACTTTGTTCTCTGTATGATTATTTCTTTTACAAGATATGACGAGTCCACAGATTTCATCCTTACTTATGGGATATCGCCTCCTGGTCAGCAGGAGGAGGCAAAGAGCACCACAGCAGAGCTGTATATATATATAGCTCCTCCCTTCCCTCCCACTCCAGTCATTCTCTTTGCCTGTGTTAATGTAGGAAGAGGTAAAGTGAGGTGTTAGTTTAGATTCTTCAATCAAGAGTTTATTATTTTAAATGGTGCCAGTGACTACTATTTTTTTTCTGGGTAGGAACTGGGGAGATTTTACATTCTCACTTCACTCCCCATGCTGGTGCTTCCCTGCTGATGGTCTAAACAGATATTAATTAAGACCCTGTTTGTCCCCACAGAGCTACAGGAGGTGATGACAAGGGACCTCTTCTTCGTGTGGGACAGGTTCATGCTGCGCTCAGCATTGCGGTATGTACAGTCTTTTTGATTCTGGGGAGACAGTGTAGCTCAGAACAGACTGGATGTTATTTGCTCAACAAATGAGTACTTATTTGCTTGGCTGCTTCCCGTCTTATATTGCCTATGTATAACAGTGGGTTTGTTTTGACAGTATTAACCCGGTTTAATTACGGTGGCATTTTGAATGCGGGCTGACGCTGGGCATTGTTTGTGTGTTTTTTACTACATGTGTTTTGCTTATTGTTTGCATACGCTTATCGTTGGCACACAGAATTGTGAAGGGGGCTCATTGGATTTATTTCAAGTCGGGTCTATCCGACATTGTTATTTCCCATGCAGTTATGTCTCTGTTTTTTTTTTTACCGCCCACGAAGGGTGGGGCTTAACGTTCACGCTTAGCCGCACAGTTGCTGTTCCGGCTTCAGTGTAGTCAAGGTTCCTGTGTTTCCTACGTCCGCTTGTCTTCAGTATATCTATATCGCAAGCGGACTTAGGCAGCAGTTCACGGAAGGACTTGTGTTGGTTGTGAGGAAGGTAGGCGCCACAGCAGGGCTGTGGCTCGGTGCAAGTGTTATTTTTAGAACAAGATAGCAGGTTAAATATAAAGAGCTAATGTAACCTATCAAAAGTGAATAGGTGACTTATTAAAACTTTCCTAATTTTAGTTGTCGTGCGCTGCGCAGTAAAAATTGTATGGTTTAATTTTTAAAGGCACAGCACTTATTGTTGTTATTTACAAGTTATATCTATACCACAACCAATATTGCACTTGTTTTTCTTTTTGTCATGGCTGACCTACTGGAACATACTTGTTCTATGTGTTTAGATGCCAATGTGGAACCCCCTATTACTTTTTGTCCCTCATGTACTGAGAGGGCTTTGCAGTTTAAAGAACAGATTTTCTTTAATGCTAGTATATCTAAGAATTCTCAGCCTGATGAGACTCAGGGTATGCCGAAACTTTCTCCCCAAGTGTCACAGCCTTTAACGCCCACACAAAAGACGCCATGTTATTCAACGGCGTCTGCTTCTTTCACTCTCACAGACGTTTTATCTAAGTTGCCAGTGTTACAAGGCAAACGCAGCAGGACAGAAACCCATGTGGTTCCTGCGACTTCTGATGCTTTGATGGCTATCTCTGATGTACCCTTCCAGGGATCTGAATTGGGGGGTAGGGAGACCCTTTCTGAGGGGCAACTGTCTGACTCAGATTTAAACTTGAACACCTCCGCCTGTTGCTGCGGGAGGTTTTGATGACTCTGGACGACTGTGACTGTGGTACCTCCAGAGAAATTGTGTAATATGGACAAATACTTAGAAGTTCCTTCTTACTCTGATGTTTTTCCGGTTCCTAAGAGAATTTCGGAAATTGTTACACAGGAATGGGAAAGACCGGGTATTCCGTTCTCACCTTCCCCTGTTTTTAAGAAGATGTACCCTATAGCTGACACCGTCCGGGACTCTTGGCAAATGATCCCTAAGGTGGAGGGAGCTATTTCTAAAATGATAGATGATGAAGTCAGGGGAAACAAAAAGGCAGATGTTCCCTGAGATCCTCTAGGAGGCGCTAAAGGTAATAACCAGTTAGATATATATATATATATAAAGAATCTGAACAGATTAAGTATATGTAACAATCAGTACACAATGCAATAATGTAATGATATATATGAAAGTGAAATCTTAATAACACAATTACCAAGATATAGTCTCCAAAATACAAAAACTGGAATATTACCGCTGACACACATGTGCAGGCAAAAAGTCCAGAAATTGTAAGCTTAGTTCAAATTCCTTGGGCCAGGAGAAATTTGTTTGATTGAAGGAGCGATCCAGGAGGCAGCTCTCTAACAGCATACAGTGGTAAGCAATCTGTTGAAAAGACACAATAGATAGAGGCGCCAATGGTGCAGATCAATGAGGAATCTTAGGAACTTCAGACAAGAGATATACACAGGGTACTCACTTGTGACAAAGGCAATCAGTCATGCCCATAGAGACAGGCTGGATTTCTACAGCAGTCCAGCTAGCTGATCATTACCCCACAAACAGCTCCAGGATGCAGGTCCAAAGTATATACCAAGAGGTATACAAGCAGGATAGTAGGGTCAGGGATTCATACCCTGGTAGTAGCGTGGCTCCAAGATATAATGGACACTTAGAGTTGGTAAAATAAAATTGTAAAATACACAACTCATGTTTATGCCAAATAAAACCTTGGATAAGAGGAGAAACAATGCAACGTGTTTCTCAGTAAAACTGTTTCATCAGGCATGTCTCACATCTGTTTGTTTGATCCTTATATAGGGCTACGCTACTAAGAATTCACATATTCCCACCCCTCTCAATACAGGTGAAGCAGCCAATAGAAACCCTTCATCTGTACACACACCCCTTGCTGCAATGTTGTTTGTATCATAAATATATGAAAGCATGTATATTTGATAATTTATGAATAATTATAATGGGCCCTGTGGTATCCTCTATTAATATGTGTGATAATGGGATTTTCGCTATCTGATTTTTAATATAACAAGTGGTTGTTTCATAAGATTCCCTTTTTCGTTATTTAGGCCTGCTGATAGGTAGATGGGCCTGTCACTCATATATTGCGGTTATGGACGGTTCAATAAACCAATCCTATCAACCGCAGCTAGTCTTTAGAGTCCTCCACTCAGGTTAAAGCTTGACAGGCAACACCCAATGTTTGGCCAATCACTAAATCGGGAGTGGCCTGGGCAGCCGAAACTCTCTCAAATGGTTATGACGAGGATCACGTCACCTAGAAACCAGTGTGACTAGAGAAACGTTGCTAGCAACCGCAAGTTGTCCCACGGCATCTGCTGTCATGATGACAAGCAGTCACTCTGTTGCATCGCCGCAAAATAAGGCAAGGTGCCAAAGCAGCAAAGTATCTTCAGCCATCCTTGTTTATAATAGGGCTGATGCTGCTATTAGGTCGTCGCAAGTGTTGGATCAAAGGGCTCATGTGTGAATACGTGCACCATAATATAAAGTGTCTAACAGCAACCTATTTAAAAGATTCCACATAATCTAATATGCTCAAAATTAGATAAAAAATAAAGACTATATGTAGTATATATTATATAGTGTATGTGACACCATTGCCCAAAGCACATCCCAGGTAAATGCCATTTTAGGATCACCCCAATAGAAAGTGTCCCTAGTAGCCATAATTATAATAGGTTCACACAACTTAGACAAAGGGAGACCTTTTGGATGTTTAAATTTCAAACCCTTTTTCCAATGGGGCTGAATGAAGTCATAGATTCTGCTGCCTTTGTCTAATTACCTTTGTTGTCATTTGCTATATAGTTGTTAACAACATATATATAGGGAACTATCTATTTTCAATATTATACCCTATGTACGCCTGCGGGCACATTTGAATGTACTTCCATGTGCCTGGACCTATACCTATATTTATGTTTTTTCAGTTACACCAGAATCTGTAGGAACCCACCTTGCTGCACTTAACCACTCAGAAGAGAATACATCTAGCCTTCTCTTTTTTGTACTCTTGAAACTACGATTGTTGCATACATCACAGTATATTAAGTATATCGTTTTTGGTTGTCTATACCATAGATATAGACATCTGTATTAGACCATTTATATATTTTATTCTTCCCCTTTTTAGTAATTGCACTTACACTAATATTATTATTGCTCTATACATATCCATAATTATGCATAGACTTTTTTGCATGTATTATTATAGGCTCACAGTTGCCACACAATAGACAAAAAATATATATGTCACTTAGTGTATCCCATACAAGATGGTTTTGTCCACATGCCAGTTTCAGGCACATATACAATCCTTATAGTTCACATTTAGACGCTTCACGGTCATTATTTAGTAAATCACATTATTGTATAGTTAGCTATCACATACACTATATAATATATACTACATATACAGGGAGTGCAGAATTATTAGGCAAGTTGTATTTTTAAGGATTAATTTTATTATTGAACAACAACCATGTTCTCAATTAACCCAAAAAACTCATTAATATTAAAGCGGAATAGTTTTGGAAGTAGTTTTTAGTTTGTTTTTAGTTATAGCTATTTCTTTCATGTAATTAACAAGAGTCCATGAGCTAGTGACGTATGGGATATACATTCCTACCAGGAGGGGCAAAGTTTCCCAAACCTTAAAATGCCTATAAATACACCCCTCACCACACCCACAAATCAGTTTTACAAACTTTGCCTCCAAGGGAGGTGGTGAAGTAAGTTTGTGCTAGATTCTACGTTGATATGCGCTCCGCAGCAAGTTGGAGCCCGGTTTTCCTCTCAGCGTGCAGTGAATGTCAGAGGGATGTGAGGAGAGTATTGCCTATTGAATGCAGTGATCTCCTTCTACGGGGTCTATTTCATAAGGTTCTCTGTTATCGGTCGTAGAGATTCATCTCTTACCTCCCTTTTCAGATCGACGATATACTCTTATATTTACCATTTCCTCTACTGATTCTCGTTTCAGTACTGGTTTGGCTTTCTACAAACATGTAGATGAGTGTCCTGGGGTAAGTAAGTCTTATTTTCTGTGACACTCTAAGCTATGGTTGGGCACTTTATTTATAAAGTTCTAAATATATGTATTCAAACATTTATTTGCCTTGACTCAGAATGTTCAACTTTCCTTATTTCCAGACAGTCAGTTTCATATTTGGGATTATGCTTTAAATTATCATATTTTGTCTTACCTCAAAAATTTGACTTTTTTCCCTGTGGGCTGTTAGGCTCGCGGGGGCTGAAAATGCTTCATTTTATTGCGTCATTTTTGGCGCGGATTTTTTTGGCGCAAAAATTCATTTCCGTTTCCGGCGTCATACGTGTCGCCGGAAGTTGCGTCATTTTTTGACGTTATTTTGCGCCAAAAATGTCGGCGTTCCGGATGTGGCGTCATTTTTGGCGCCAAAAGCATTTAGGCGCCAAATAATGTGGGCGTCTTATTTGGCGCCAAAAAATATGGGCGTCGCTTTTGTCTCCACATTATTTCAGTCTCATTTTCATTTGCTTCTGGTTGCTAGAAGCTTGATGTTTGGCATTTTTTTCCCATTCCTGAAACTGTCTTATAAGGAATTTGATTTATTTTGCTTTATATGTTGTTTTTTCTCTTACATATTGCAAGATGTCTCACGTTGCATCTGAGCCAGAAGATACTACAGGAAAACCACTGCCTGCTGGATCTACCAAAGCTAAGTGTATCTGCTGTAAACTTTTGGTAGCTATTTCTCCAGCTGTTGTTTGTATTAATTGTCATGACAAACTTGTTAAAGCAGATAATATTTCCTTTAGTGATGTACCATTGCCTGTTGCAGTTCCCTCAACATCTAAGGTGCAGAATGTTCCTGATAACATAAGAGATTTTGTTTCTGAATCCATAAAGAAGGCTTTGTCTGTTATTTCTCCTTCTAGTAAACGTAAAAAGTCTTTTAAATCTTCTCTCTCTACAGATGAATTTTTAAATGAACACCATCATTCTGATTCTTTGGACTCTTCTAGTTCAGAGGATTCTGTCTCAGAGATTGATGCTGATAAATCTTCATATTTATTTAAGATGGAATTTATTCGCTCTTTACTTAAAGAAGTACTAATTGCTTTAGAAATAGAGGATTCTAGTCCTCTTGATACTAATTCTATACGTTTGGATAAGGTTTTTAAAGCTCCTGCGGTTATTCCAGAAGTCTTTCCTGTTCCTAATGCTATTTCTGCAGTAATTGCTAAGGAATGGGATAAATTGGGTAATTCATTTACTCCTTCTAAACGTTTTAAGCAATTATATCCTGTTCCGCCTGACAGGTTAGAATTTTGGGACAAAATCCCTAAAGTTGATGGGGCTATTTCTACCCTTGCTAAACGTACTACCATTCCTACGTCAGATGGTACCTCGTTTAAGGATCCTTTAGATAGAAAAATTGAATCTTTTCTAAGAAAAGCTTATCTATGTTCAGGTAATCTTCTTAGACCTGCTATATCATTGGCTGATGTTGCTGCAGCTTCAACTTTTTGGTTGGAAACTCTAGCGCAACAAGTAACAAATCGTGATTCTCATGATATTATTATTCTTCTCCAGCATGCTAATAATTTCATCTGTGATGCCATTTTTGATATTATTAGAGTTGATGTTAGATTTATGTCTCTGGCTATCTTAGCCAGAAGAGCTTTATGGCTTAAGACTTGGAATGCTGATATGGCTTCTAAATCAACTCTACTTTCCATTTCTTTCCAGGGAAACAAATTATTTGGTTCTCAGTTGGATTCTATTATTTCAACTGTTACTGGTGGGAAAGGAACTTTTTTACCACAGGATAAAAAATCTAAAGGTAAAAACAGGGCTAACAATCGTTTTCGTTCCTTTCGTTTCAACAAAGAACAAAAGCCTGATCCTTCGTCCTCAGGAGCAGTTTCAGTTTGGAAACCATCTCCAGTCTGGAATAAATCCAAGCCTGCTAGAAAGGCAAAGCCTGCTTCTAAGTTCACATGAAGGTACGGCCCTCATTCCAGTTCAGCTGGTAGGGGGCAGGTTACGTTTTTTCAAAGAAATTTGGATCAAATCTGTTCACAATCTTTGGATTCAGAACATTGTTTCAGAAGGGTACAGAATTGGTTTCAAGATGAGACCTCCTGCAAAGAGATTTTTTCTTTCCCATGTCCCAGTAAATCCAGTGAAAGCTCAAGCATTTCTGAATTGTGTTTCAGATCTAGAGTTGGCTGGAGTAATTATGCCAGTTCCAGTTCCGGAACAGGGGATGGGGTTTTATTCAAATCTCTTCATTGTACCAAAGAAGGAGAATTCCTTCAGACCAGTTCTGGATCTAAAATTATTGAATCGTTATGTAAGGATACCAACGTTCAAGATGGTAACTGTAAGGACTATATTGCCTTTTGTTCAGCAAGGGAATTATATGTCCACAATAGATTTACAGGATGCATATCTGCATATTCCGATTCATCCAGATCATTATCAGTTCCTGAGATTCTCTTTTCTAGACAAGCATTACCAATTTGTGGCTCTACCGTTTGGCCTTGCTACAGCTCCAAGAATTTTCACAAAGATTCTCGGTGCCCTTCTGTCTGTAATCAGAGAACAGGGTATTGTGGTATTTCCTTATTTGGACGATATCTTGGTACTTGCTCCGTCTTTACATTTAGCAGAGTCTCATACGAATCGACTTGTGTTGTTTCTTCAAGATCATGGTTGGAGGATCAATTTACCAAAAAGTTCTTTGATTCCTCAAACAAGGGTAACCTTTCTGGGTTTCCAGATAGATTCAGTGTCCATGACTCTGTCTTTAACAGACAAGAGACGTCTAAAATTGATTACAGCTTGTCGAAACCTTCAGTCACAATCATTCCCTTCGGTAGCCTTATGCATGGAAATTCTAGGTCTTATGACTGCTGCATCGGACGCGATCCCCTTTGCTCGTTTTCACATGCGACCTCTTCAGCTCTGTATGCTGAACCAATGGTGCAGGGATTACACGAAGATATCTCAATTAATATCTTTAAAACCGATTGTTCGACACTCTCTAACGTGGTGGACAAATCACCATCGTTTAATTCAGGGGGCTTCTTTTGTTCTTCCGACCTGGACTGTAATTTCAACAGATGCAAGTCTCACAGGTTGGGGAGCTGTGTGGGGATCTCTGACGGCACAAGGAGTTTGGGAATCTCAGGAGGTGAGATTACCGATCAATATTTTGGAACTCCGTGCAATTTTCAGAGCTCTTCAGTTTTGGCCTCTTCTGAAGAGAGAATCGTTCATTTGTTTTCAGACAGACAATGTCACAACTGTGGCATACATCAATCATCAAGGAGGGACTCACAGTCCTCTGGCTATGAAAGAAGTATCTCGAATTTTGGTTTGGGCGGAATCCAGCTCCTGTCTAATCTCTGCGGTTCATATCCCAGGTGTAGACAATTGGGAAGCGGATTATCTCAGTCGCCAAACGTTGCATCCGGGCGAATGGTCTCTTCACCCAGAGGTATTTCTTCAGATTGTTCAATTGTGGGGGCTCCCAGAGATAGATCTGATGGCCTCTCATCTAAACAAGAAACTTTCCAGGTATCTGTCCAGATCCCGGGATCCTCAGGCGGAGGCAGTGGATGCATTATCACTTCCTTGGAAGTATCATCCTGCCTATATCTTTCCGCCTCTAGTTCTTCTTCCAAGAGTAATCTCCAAGATTCTGAGGGAATGCTCGTTTGTTCTGCTAATAGCTCCGGCATGGCCTCACAGGTTTTGGTATGCGGATCTTGTCCGGATGGCATCTTGCCAGCCATGGACTCTTCCGTTAAGACCAGACCTTCTGTCACAAGGTCCTTTTTTCCATCCGGATCTGAAATCCTTAAATTTAAAGGTATGGAGATTGAACGCTTGATTCTTGGTCATAGAGGTTTCTCTGACTCCGTGATTAATACTATGTTACAGGCTCGTAAATCTGTATCTCGAGAGATATATTATAGAGTCTGGAAGACTTATATTTCATGGTGTCTTTCTCATCATTTTTCTTGGCATTCTTTTAGAATACCGAGAATTTTACAATTTCTTCAGGATGGTTTGGATAAGGGTTTGTCCGCAAGTTCTTTGAAAGGACAAATCTCTGCTCTTTCTGTTCTTTTTCACAGAAAGATTGCTATTCTTCCTGATATTCATTGTTTTGTACAAGCTTTGGTTCGTATAAAACCTGTCATTAAGTCAATTTCTCCTCCTTGGAGTTTGAATTTGGTTCTGGGAGCTCTTCAAGCTCCTCCGTTTGAACCTATGCATTCATTGGACATTAAATTACTTTCTTGGAAAGTTTTGTTCCTTTTGGCCATCTCTTCTGCTAGAAGAGTTTCTGAATTATCTGCTCTTTCGTGTGAGTCTCCTTTTCTGATTTTTCATCAGGATAAGGCGGTGTTGCGAACTTCTTTTGAATTTTTACCTAAAGTTGTGAATTCCAACAACATTAGTAGAGAAATTGTGGTTCCTTCATTATGTCCTAATCCTAAGAATTCTAAGGAGAAATCATTGCATTCTTTGGATGTTGTTAGAGCTTTGAAATATTATGTTGAAGCTACGAAATCTTTCCGTAAGACTTCTAGTCTATTTGTTATCTTTTCCGGTTCTAGGAAAGGCCAGAAAGCTTCTGCCATTTCTTTGGCATCTTGGTTGAAATCTTTAATTCATCTTGCCTATGTTGAGTCGGGTAAATCTCCGCCTCAAAGAATTACAGCTCATTCTACTAGGTCAGTATCTACTTCCTGGGCGTTTAGGAATGAAGCTTCGGTTGACCAGATCTGCAAAGCAGCAACTTGGTCTTCTTTGCATACTTTTACTAAATTCTACCATTTTGATGTATTTTCTTCTTCTGAAGCAGTTTTTGGTAGAAAAGTTCTTCAGGCAGCGGTTTCAGTTTGAATCTTCTGCTTATGTTTTTTGTTAAACTTTATTTTGGGTGTGGATTATTTTCAGCAGGAATTGGCTGTCTTTATTTTATCCCTCCCTCTCTAGTGACTCTTGTGTGGAAAGATCCACATCTTGGGTAGTCATTATCCCATACGTCACTAGCTCATGGACTCTTGTTAATTACATGAAAGAAAACATAATTTATGTAAGAACTTACCTGATAAATTCATTTCTTTCATATTAACAAGAGTCCATGAGGCCCACCCTTTTTTGTGGTGGTTATGATTTTTTTGTATAAAGCACAATTATTCCAATTCCTTATTTTATATGCTTCGCACTTTTTCTTATCACCCCACTTCTTGGCTATTCGTTAAACTGATTTGTGGGTGTGGTGAGGGGTGTATTTATAGGCATTTTAAGGTTTGGGAAACTTTGCCCCTCCTGGTAGGAATGTATATCCCATACGTCACTAGCTCATGGACTCTTGTTAATATGAAAGAAATGAATTTATCAGGTAAGTTCTTACATAAATTATGTTTTTAGGGTGATATCTGTGTGTGCAGGTGACTATTACTGTGCATAATTATTAGGCAACTTAACAAAAAACAAATATATACCCATTTCAATTATTTATTTTTACCAGTGAAACCAATATAACATCTCAACATTCACAAATATACATTTCTGACATTCAAAAACAAAACAAAAACAAATCAGTGACCAATATAACCACCTTTCTTTGCAAGGACACTCAAAAGCCTGCCATCCATGGATTCTGTCAGTGTTTTGATCTGTTCACCATCAACATTGCGTGCAGCAGCAACCACAGCCTCCCAGACACTGTTCAGAGAGGTGTACTGTTTTCCCTCCATGTAAATCTCACATTTGATGATGGACCACAGGTTCTCAATGGGGTTCAGATCAGGTGAACAAGGAGGCCATGTCATTAGATTTTCTTCTTTTATACCCTTTCTTGCCAGCCACGCTGTGGAGTACTTGGACGCGTGTGATGGAGCATTGTCCTGCATGAAAATCATGTTTCTCCAACATAGGTGTGTCCGGTCCACGGCGTCATCCTTACTTGTGGGATATTCTCTTCCCCAACAGGAAATGGCAAAGAGCCCAGCAAAGCTGGTCACATGATCCCTCCTAGGCTCCGCCTACCCCAGTCATTCTCTTTGCCGTTGTACAGGCAACATCTCCACGGAGATGGCTTAGAGTTTTTTAGTGTTTAACTGTAGTTTTTCATTATTCAATCAAGAGTTTGTTATTTTCAAATAGTGCTGGTACGTACTATTTACTCAGAAACAGAAAAGAGATGAAGAATTCTGTTTGTATGAGGAAAATGATTTTAGCAACCGTAACTAAAATCCATGGCTGTTCCACACAGGACTGTTGAGAGCTATTAACTTCAGTTGGGGGAACAGTTTGCAGTCTCTTGCTGCTTGAGGTATGACACATTCTAACAAGACGATGTAATGCTGGAAGCTGTCATTTTCCCTATGGGATCCGGTAAGCCATGTTTATTACGATTGTAAATAAGGGCTTCACAAGGGCTTATTTAAACTGTAGACTTTTTTTGGGCTAAATCGATTGATATTAACACTTATTTAGCCTTGAGGAATCATTTATTCTGGGTATTTTGATTTAATAATATCGGCAGGCACTGTTTTAGACACCTTATTCTTTAGGGGCTTTCCCAAAGCATAGGCAGAGTCTCATTTTCGCGCCGGTGTTGCGCACTTGTTTTTGAGAGGCATGGCATGCAGTCGCATGTGAGAGGAGCTCTGATACTTATAAAAGACTTCTGAAGGCGTCATTTGGTATCGTATTCCCCTTTGGGTTTGGTTGGGTCTCAGCAAAGCAGATACCAGGGACTGTAAAGGGGTTTAAAGCTTAAAACGGCTCCGGTTCCGTTATTTTAAGGGTTAAAGCTTCCAAAATTGGTGTGCAATATTTTCAAGGCTTTAAGACGCTGTGGTGAAAATTTGGTGAATTTTGAACAATTCCTTCATGTTTTTTCGCAATTGCAGTAATAAAGTGTGTTCAGTTTAAAATTTAAAGTGACAGTAACGGTTTTATTTTAAAACGTTTTTTGTACTTTCTGATCAAGTTTATGCCTGTTTAACATGTCTGAACTACCAGATAGACTGTGTTCTGAATGTGGGGAAGCCAGAATTCCTATTCATTTAAATAAATGTGATTTATGTGATAATGACAATGATGCCCAAGATGATTCCTCAAGTGAGGGGAGTAAGCATGGTACTGCATCATTCCCTCCTTCGTCTACACGAGTCTTGCCCACTCAGGAGGCCCCTAGTACATCTAGCGCGCCAATACTCCTTACTATGCAACAATTAACGGCTGTAATGGATAATTCTGTCAAAAACATTTTAGCCAAAATGAACCCTTGTCAGCGTAAGCGTGGCTGCTCTGTTTTAGTTACTGAAGAGCATGACGACGCTGATATTAATATCTCTGAAGGGCCCCTAACCCAATCTGAGGGGGCCAGGGAGGTTTTGTCTGAGGGAGAAATTACTGATTTAGGGAACATTTCTCAGCAGGCTGAATCTGATGTGATTACATTTAAATTTAAATTGGAACATCTCCGCATTTTGCTTAAGGAGGTATTATCCACTCTGGATGATTGTGAAAATTTAGTCATCCCAGAGAAACTATGTAAAATGGACAAGTTCCTAGAGGTGCCGGGGCTCCCAGAAGCTTTTCCTATACCCAAGCGGGTGGCGGACATTGTTAATAAAGAATGGGAAAGGCCCGGTATTCCTTTCGTCCCTCCCCCCATATTTAAAAAATTGTTTCCTATGGTCGACCCCAGAAAGGACTTATGGCAGTCAGTCCCCAAGGTCGAGGGAGCGGTTTCTACTTTAAACAAACGCACCACTATTCCCATAGAGGATAGTTGTGCTTTCAAAGATCCTATGGATAAAAAATTAGAAGGTTTGCTTAAAAAGATGTTTGTTCAGCAGGGTTACCTTCTACAACCCATTTCATGCATTGTCCCTGTCACTACAGCCGCATATTTCTGGTTTGATGAACTGCTTAAGGTGCTCGATAGTGACTCTCCTCCTTATGAGGAGATTATGGACAGAATCAATGCTCTCAAATTGGCTAATTCTTTCACTCTAGACGCCTCTTTGCAATTGGCTAAGTTAGCGGCTAAGAACTCTGGGTTTGCTATTGTGGCGCGCAGAGCGCTTTGGTTGAAATCTTGGTCGGCTGATGCGTCTTCCAAGAACAAGCTACTAAACATTCCTTTCAAGGGGAAAACGCTGTTTGGTCCTGACTTGAAAGAGATTATCTCTGATATCACTGGGGGTAAGGGCCACGCCCTTCCTCAGGATCGGCCCTTCAAGGCAAAAAATAGACCTAATTTTCGTCCCTTTCGTAAAAACGGACCAGCCCAAGGTGCTACGTCCTCTAAGCAAGAGGGTAATACTTCTCAGGCCAAGCCAGCTTGGAGACCAATGCAAGGCTGGAACAAGGGAAAGCAGGCCAAGAAACCTGCCACTGCTACAAAGACAGCATGAAATATTGGCCCCCGATCCGGGACCGGATCTGGTGGGGGGCAGACTCTCTCTCTTCGCTCAGGCTTGGGCAAGAGATGTTCTGGATCCTTGGGCGCTAGAAATAGTCTCCCAGGGTTATCTTCTGGAATTCAAGGGACTTCCCCCAAGGGGGAGGTTCCACAAGTCGCAGTTGTCTTCAGACCACATAAAAAGACAGGCGTTCTTACATTGTGTAGAAGACCTGTTAAAAATGGGAGTGATTCATCCTGTTCCATTAAGAGAACAAGGGATGGGGTTCTACTCCAATCTGTTCATAGTTCCCAAAAAAGAGGGAACGTTCAGACCAATCCTAGATCTCAGGATCTTAAACAAATTTCTCAAGGTTCCATCGTTCAAGATGGAAACCATTCGAACTATCCTTCCTTCCATCCAGGAAGGTCAATTTATGACCACGGTGGATTTAAAGGATGCGTATCTACATATTCCTATCCACAAGGAACATCATCGGTTCCTAAGGTTTGCATTCCTGGACAAACATTACCAGTTCGTGGCGCTTCCTTTCGGATTAGCCACTGCTCCAAGGATTTTCACAAAGGTACTAGGGTCCCTTCTAGCGGTGCTAAGACCAAGGGGCATTGCAGTAGTACCTTACCTGGACGACATTCTGATTCAAGCGTCGTCCCTTCCTCAAGCAAAGGCTCACACGGACATTGTCCTGGCCTTTCTAAGATCTCACGGCTGGAAAGTGAACGTGGAAAAGAGTTCTCTATCCCCGTCAACAAGGGTTCCCTTCTTGGGAACAATTATAGACTCCTTAGAAATGAGGATCTTTCTAACAGAGGCCAGAAAAACAAAGCTTCTGGACTCTTGTCGGATACTTCATTCCGTTCCTCTTCCTTCCATAGCTCAGTGCATGGAAGTGATCGGGTTGATGGTGGCGGCGATGGACATAGTTCCTTTTGCGCGCATTCATCTAAGACCATTACAACTGTGCATGCTCAGTCAGTGGAATGGGGACTATACAGACTTGTCTCCGAAGATACAAGTAAATCAGAGGACCAGAGACTCACTCCGTTGGTGGCTGTCCCTGGACAATCTGTCTCAAGGGATGATGTTCCACAGACCAGAGTGGGTCATTGTCACGACCGACGCCAGTCTGATAGGCTGGGGCGCGGTCTGGGGATCCCTGAAAGCTCAGGGTCTTTGGTCTCGGGAAGAATCTCTTCTACCGATAAATATTCTGGAACTGAGAGCGATATTCAATGCGCTCCAGGCCTGGCCCCAGCTTGCGAGGACCAGGTTCATACGGTTTCAATCAGACAACATGACGACTGTTGCGTACATCAACCATCAGGGGGGAACAAGGAGTTCCCTAGCGATGGAAGAAGTAACCAAAATTATTCTTTGGGCGGAGTCTCACTCCTGCCACCTGTCTGCTATCCACATCCCAGGAGTGGAAAATTGGGAAGCGGATTTTCTGAGTCGTCAGACATTGCATCCGGGGGAGTGGGAACTCCATCCGGAAATCTTTGCCCAAGTCACTCACCTGTGGGGCATTCCAGACATGGATCTGATGGCCTCTCGTCAGAACTTCAAAGTTCCTTGCTACGGGGCCAGATCCAGGGATCCCAAGGCGGCTCTAGTGGATGCACTAGTAGCACCTTGGACCTTCAAACTAGCTTA
This sequence comes from Bombina bombina, assembly GCF_027579735.1. Lineage (NCBI taxonomy): Eukaryota > Metazoa > Chordata > Amphibia > Anura > Bombinatoridae > Bombina > Bombina bombina. The sequence goes on along the minus strand of NC_069504.1, from coordinate 4,472,321 downwards.
TGTGTTCCCGCCATTTCCTCTCATCCCCAGGCTGATAGCCAGGATCAAGCAGGAGAGGGCGTCGGTGATCTTGATAGCTCCTGCGTGGCCACGCAGGACTTGGTATGCAGATCTGGTGAATATGTCATCGGCTCCACCTTGGAAGCTACCTTTGAGACGAGACCTTCTTGTTCAGGGTCCGTTCGAACATCCGAATCTGGTTTCACTCCAGCTGACTGCTTGGAGATTGAACGCTTGATTTTATCGAAGCGAGGATTCTCAGATTCTGTGATCGATACTCTTGTTCAGGCCAGAAAGCCTGTGACTAGAAAGATTTACCACAAAATTTGGAAAAAATATATCTGTTGGTGTGAATCTAAAGGATTCCCTTGGGACAAGGTTAAGATTCCTAGGATTCTATCCTTCCTTCAAGAAGGATTGGAAAAAGGATTATCTGCAAGTTCCCTGAAGGGACAGATTTCTGCCTTGTCGGTATTACTTCACAAAAAGCTGGCAGCTGTGCCAGATGTTCAAGCCTTTGTTCAGGCTCTGGTTAGAATCAAGCCTGTTTACAAACCTTTGACTCCTCCTTGGAGTCTCAATTTAGTTCTTTCAGTTCTTCAGGGGGTTCCGTTTGAACCCTTACATTCCGTTGATATTAAGTTATTATCTTGGAAAGTTTTGTTTTTAGTTGCGATTTCTTCTGCTAGAAGAGTCTCAGAATTATCTGCTCTGCAGTGTTCTCCTCCTTATCTGGTGTTCCATGCAGATAAGGTGGTTTTACGTACTAAACCTGGTTTTCTTCCAAAAGTTGTTTCTAACAAAAACATTAACCAGGAGATTATCGTACCTTCTCTGTGTCCAAAACCAGTTTCAAAGAAGGAACGTTTGTTGCACAATTTGGATGTTGTTCGCGCTCTAAAATTCTATTTAGATGCTACAAAGGATTTTAGACAAACATCTTCCTTGTTTGTTGTTTATTCAGGTAAAAGGAGAGGTCAAAAAGCAACTTCTACCTCTCTCTCTTTTTGGATTAAAAGTATCATCAGATTGGCTTACGAGACTGCCGGACGGCAGCCTCCCGAAAGAATCACAGCTCATTCCACTAGGGCTGTGGCTTCCACATGGGCCTTCAAGAACGAGGCTTCTGTTGATCAGATATGTAGGGCAGCGACTTGGTCTTCACTGCACACTTTTACCAAATTTTACAAGTTTGATACTTTTGCTTCTTCTGAGGCTATTTTTGGGAGAAAGGTTTTGCAAGCCGTGGTGCCTTCCATTTAGGTGACCTGATTTGCTCCCTCCCTTCATCCGTGTCCTAAAGCTTTGGTATTGGTTCCCACAAGTAAGGATGACGCCGTGGACCGGACACACCTATGTTGGAGAAAACAGAATTTATGTTTACCTGATAAATTTCTTTCTCCAACGGTGTGTCCGGTCCACGGCCCGCCCTGGTTTTTTTAATCAGGTCTGATATTTTATTTTCTTTAACTACAGTCACCACGGTACCATATGGTTTCTCCTATGCAAATATTCCTCCTTAACGTCGGTCGAATGACTGGGGTAGGCGGAGCCTAGGAGGGATCATGTGACCAGCTTTGCTGGGCTCTTTGCCATTTCCTGTTGGGGAAGAGAATATCCCACAAGTAAGGATGACGCCGTGGACCGGACACACCGTTGGAGAAAGAAATTTATCAGGTAAACATAAATTCTGTTTTTTCTTGAAGGATGCAGACTTCTTCCTGTACCACTGCTTGAAGAAGGTGTCTTCCAGAAACTGGCAGTAGGACTGGGAGTTGAGCTTGACTCCATCCTCAACCCGAAAAGGCCCCACAAGCTCATCTTTGATGATACCAGCCCAAACCAGTACTCCACCTCCACCTTGCTGGCGTCTGAGTCGGACTGGAGCTCTCTGCCCTTTACAAATCCAGCCATGGGCCCATCCATCTGGCCCATCAAGACTCACTCTCATTTAATCAGTCCATAAAACCTTAGAAAAATCAGTCTTGAGATATTTCTTGGTCCAGTCTTGACGTTTCAGCTTGTGTGTCTTGTTCAGTGGTGGTCGTCTTTCAGCCTTTCTTACCTTGGCCATGTCTCTGAGTATTGCACACCTTTCTGCTTTTGGGCACTCCAGTGATGTTGCAGCTCTGAAATATGGCCAAACTGGTGGCAAGTGGCATCTTGGCAGCTGCACGCTTGACTTTTCTCAGTTCATGGGCAGTTATTTTGCGCCTTGGTTTTTCCACACGCTTCTTGCGACCCTGTTGACTATTTTGAATGAAACGCTTGATTGTTCGATGATCACGCTTCAGAAGCTTTGCAATTTTAAGAGTGCTGCATCCCTCTGCAAGATATCTCACTATTTTTGACTTTTCTGAGCCTGTCAAGTCCTTCTTTTGACCCATTTTGCCAAAGGAAAGGAAGTTGCCTAATAATTATGCACACCTGATATAGGGTGTTGATGTCATTAGACCACACCCCTTCTCATTACAGAGATGCACATCACCTAATATGCTTAATTGATAGTAGGCTTTCGAGCCTATACAGCTTGGAGTAAGACAACATGCATAAAGAGGATGATGTGGTCAAAATACTCATTTGCCTAATAATTCTGCACTCCCTGTAGTCTTTATTTTTTATCTAATTTTGAGCATATTAGATTATGTGGAATCTTTTAAATAGGTTGCTGTTAGACACTTTATATTATGGTGCACCTTGCCTTATTTTGCGGCGATGCAACAGAGTGACTGCTTGTCATCATGACAGCAGATGCCACGGGGCAATTTGCGGTTGCTAGCAATGTTTCTCTAGTCACACGGGTTTCTAGGTGACGTGATCCTCGTAATAACCATTTGAGAGAGTTTCGGCTGCCCAGGCCCCTCCCGATTTAGTGATTGGCCAAACATCGGGTGTTGCCTGTCATGCCTTAACCTGAGTGGAGGACTCTAAAGACTAGCTGCGGTTGATAGGATTGGTTTATTGAGCCGTCCGTCCACCGCAATATATGAGTGACAGGCCCATCTACCTATCAGCAGGCCTAAATAACGAAAAAGGGAATCTTATGAAACAACCACTCGTTATATTAAAAATCAGATAGCGAAAATCCCATTATCACACATATTAATAGAGGATACCACAGGGTCCATTATAATTATTCATAAATTATCAAATATACATTCTTTCATATATTTATGATACAAACAACATTGCAGCAAGGGGGGGGGGGGTGTACAGATGAAGGGTTTCTATTGGCTGCTTCACCTGTATTGAGAGGGGTGGGAATATGGGAATTGTTAGTAGCGTAGCCCTATATAAGGATCAAACAAACAGATGTGAGACATGCCTGATGAAACAGTTTTACTGAGAAACGCGTTGCATTGTTTCTCCTCTTATCCAAGGTTTTATTTGGCACAAACATGAGTCGTGTATTTTACAATTTTTAAATATATTTGTTTTTATTTTACCAACTCTGTGACCATTATATCTTGGAGCCCCGCTACTACCAGGGTATGAATCCCTGACCCTACTATCCTGCTACCTCTTGGTATATACTTTGGACCTGATGATCCCCTGCATCCTGGAGCTGTTTGTGGGGTACTGATCAGCTAGCTGGACTGCTGTAGAAATCCAGCCTGTCTCTATGGGCATGACTGATTGCCTTTGTCACATGTGAGTACCCTGTGTATATCTCTTGTCTGAAGTTCCTAAGATTCCTCATTGATCTGCACCATTGGCGCCTCTATCTATTGTGTCTTTTCAACAGGGAGCTATTTCTACCCTGGCTAAGCGTACGACTATCCCTATTGAGGACAGATGTGCTTTCAAAGACCCTATGGATAAAAAGTCTTCTAAAAAAGCTATTTGTTCATCAAGGATTTCTATTACAATCGACGGCCTGCATTGTACCAGTCACAACTGCGGCTGTCTTTTGGTTTGACACCTTAGAAGAGACTCTTAAAACTGAGACTTCTTAAGAGGAGATAATGGATAGAATTAGGGCCCTTAAGCTGGATAATTCTTTTGTCACGGATGCCGCCTTTCAGATCTCCAAATTGGCGGCTAAGAATGCAGGATTTTCCATTTTAACACGCAGAGCCTTATGGTTAAAATCTTGGTCTGCGGATGTGTCCTCTAAATCCAAGCTTTTGGCTATTCCTTTCAAGGTAAAGACCCAATTCGGGCCTGACTTGAAGGAAATCATTTCTGACATTACGGGAGGTAAGGGTCACCTCCTCCCTCAAGATAAGACATCTAAGCAAAGGGGACGACAAAGTAATTTTCGCTCTTTTCGTAATTTCAAAGGGGTCCCTCCTTCCTCTTCCGCTAAACAGGAAGGGAATTATCCTCAAGCCATGCTCACCAGGAGACCCAACCAGTCTTGGAACAAGGGTAAACAGCCCAAGAAGCCCGCTGCTGCTCCCAAGACGGCATGAAGGGGCGGCCTACGATCCGGGACCGGATCTAGTAGGGGGCAGACTTTCTCTCTTTGTCCAGTCTTGGATAAGAGATGTTCAGGATCCCTGGACACTAGAAATTGTGTCTCAAGGGTATCAGTTGGAGTTCAAAAATTCCTTCCCAAGGGGAAGGTTTCTTCTTTCACGATTGTCTGTAAACAAGATAAAAAGAGAGGCGTTCTTACGTTGTGTAAAAGACCTCTCCACCTTGGGAGTAATTTGTCCCGTTCCAATGCTGGAACAGGGGAAGGGTTTTACTCAAATCTTTTTGTGGCTCCCAAAAAAGAGGGAACTTTCCGACCCATTTTAGATCTCAAGAGTCTAAACAAGTTTCTCAGAGTTCCATCCTTCAAGATGGAGACTATTCAGACAATTCTTCCATTGATCCAGGAGGGTCAATATATGACTACCGTGGACTTAAAGGATGCATATCTTCATATTCCTATACACAGAGATCACCAGTTCCTGAGGTTTGCCTTTCTGGACAAACATTTTCAGTTTGTGGCTCTTCCTTTCGGACTGGCCACGGCACCCAGGATCTTCACAAAGGTTCTGGGGTCTCTGCTGGCGGTTCTCAGACCGCAGGGAATTTCAGTGGTGCCTTATCTGGACGATATTCTGATCCAGGCGTCGTCTTATCAGCTGACAAAGTCTCATACAGACATGGTTCTATCCTTTCTAAGGACTCACGGGTGTAAGGTGAATCTGGAGAAGAGCTCACTAATTCCACAGACAAGGGTTCCTTTCCTAGGGACTATAGATTCTATATCCATGAAAATCTTCTTGACTGATGTCAGAAAGTTGAAGATTCTGAATACATGCTGATCCCTTCAGTCCAATCTTCGACCATTAGTGGCTCAGTGCATGGAGGTAGTTTGATTGATGGTTTCGGCAATGGACATCATTCCGTTTGCTCATTTTCATCTCAGGCCTGTACAACTGAGCATGCTCAGACAGTGGAATGGAGATTATGCAAATTTGTCTCCTCGGATAGATCTAGATCAGGAGACAAGAGACTCTCTTCTTTGGTGGTTGTCGCAGAATCATCTGTCCCAAGGGACGTACTTCCGCAGACCCTCATGGGTGATAGTGACAACAGACGCCAGTCTACTAGGATGGGGTGCAGTCTGGAACTCCCTGAAGGCTCAGGGTGTGTGGACTCAGTCGGAGTCTCTAATTCCAATCAATATTCTGGAGTTGAGGGCGATATTCAATGCTCTTCAGGCTTGGCCTCAGTTGGCTTCGGCCAAATTCATCCATTTTCAGTCGGACAACATCACAACTGTAGCTTACATCAATCATCAGGGAGGAACAAGGAGTTCCTTAGCAATGACAGAAGTATCCAAGATAATTCAGTGGGCAGAGGCTCACTCTTGTTATCTGTCAGCAATCTACATCCCAGGAGTGGACAACTGGGAAGCAGATTTTTTGAGCAGACAGACGATTCTCAGATGGGGTAGGCCGGAGCTGGATCTCATGGCATCTCGTCAGAATGCCAAGCTCCCGAGATACGGATCCAGGTCCAGGAATCCTCAGGCTGAACTGATAGATGCCTTGGCAGTTCAACCTAGCTTATGTGTTTCCACCGTTTGCTCTCCTTCCCCGGGTGATTGCTCGGATTAAACAGTGCTTCAGTGATTCTCATCGCTCCTGCGTGGCCTTGCATGACTTGGTATGCCGATTTGGTGGACATGTCCTCTCTGCCACCGTGGAAGCTTCCATTGAGGCAGGACCTTCTCATTCAGGGACCCTTCCATCATCCGAATCTAATTTCTCTACAGCTGACTGCTTGGAGATTGAACGCTTGATTTGATCTAAGCGAGGGTTCTCTGATTCGGTCATTGATACTTTGATTCAGGCACGTAAGCCTGTTACTAGAAAAATTTACCATAAGATATGGCGTAAATATCTATTGGTTCGAATCCAAGGGCTACTCATGGAGTAAGATTAGGATTCCTAGGATTTTATCTTTTCTCCAAGAAGTATTGGAGAAAGGGTTGTCAGCAAGTTCCTTAAAGGGACAGATTTCTGCTTTGTCTATTTTGTTACACAAACGTCTGGCAGATGTTCCGGATGTTGAATCTTTTTGTCAGGCTCTGACTAGAATCAGGCCTGTGTTTAGACCAATTGCTCCTCCTTGGAGTTTGAATTTAGTTCTTAATGTTCTTCAAGGGGTTCCGTTTGAACCTATGCATTCCATAGATATTAAGTTGTTATCTTAGAAAGTTTTATTTTTGGTTGCTATTTCTTCTGCTCACAGAGTTTCTGAGCTTTCAGCTTTACAATGTGATTCTCCTTATCTTATTTTTCATTCCGATAAGGTAGTGTTGCGTAGCAAACCTGGTTTTCTTCCTAAGGTTGTTTCTAACAAGAATATTAATCAGGAAATTGTTGTTCCTTCATTGTGTCCTAATCCTTCTTCTAGGCAGGAGCGTCTGTTACATAATTTGGACGTAGTCCGTGACCTGAAGTTCTACTTGCAGGTGACTAAGGAATTTCGTCAATCATCTTCATTGTTTGTTGTCTTTTCTGGGAAACGTAGGGGTCAGAAAGCTACGGCTACCTCTCTTTCTTTTTGGCTGAAGAGTATCATCCGTTTTGCATACGAGACTGCTGGACAGCAGCCTCCTGAACGATTTACAGCTCATTCCACTAGGGCTGTGGCTTCCTCATGGGCATTTAAAAATGAAGCTTCTGTTGAACAGATTTGCAAGGCTGCAACTTGGTCGTCTCTTCACACTTTTTCCAAATTTTACAAATTTGATACCTTTGCCTCGTCAGAGGCTATTTTTGGGAGAAAGGTCCTTCAAGCAGTGGTGCCTTCAGTTTAGGTTCCTGTCTTGTCCCTCCCTTTCATCCGTGTCCTATAGCTTTGGTATTGTATCCCACAAGTAAGGATGAGACAGGATCTTTATTTTTATTAATCTTCAGACACCTCTGCACCTTGGCTTTTCCTTTCTCTTCCTAACTTCGGTCGAATGACTGGAGTGGGAGGGAAGGGAGGAGCTATATATACTGCTCTGCTATGGTGCTCTTTGCCTCCTCCTGCTGACCAGGATGCGATATCCTATAAGTAAGGATGAAATCAGTGGACTCGTCATATCGTAAAAGAAATAAATTTATCAGGTAAGCATAAATTTCCTTTTTCTAGGAAAAATTTTACTTCTGCTTCTTCTGTAAATAATTTATTACCCTCTTTAGTTTGTATATTTATCTTTGCTGGGTATGGTAGCCTAGCTTTCCATCCTGCTTGGATCAGTTTTGTACATAATGGTGCCATAATCCTTCTTCTGTTAGAGGTTTCAATCGAGTAATCATTAAATAGCAACAATTTTTCCCCTTATAATTTAATTTATTTAATTTCCTATATGCATTAAAAATTCTAACTTTATCCTGAAAATGAAACATCTTCATAATAACTGCGCTATTAATCTGAATTCCATTTGCTGCCTTCTTTATTGGGCCTATCCTGTGGATTCTCTCCACCACCATTGTGGGTTCCGTCATGTCCATTTTTAGTAATTGCGGAAGCTTTCCCTCTACAAACTCTTTTATCTCACTTTCTGTTATTCCTTCTGTTAAACCAATTAGCCTAATATTATTCCGCCTAGTGCGGTTTTCTAGGTCTTCAAGTTTCGCTTTCATTGCTTCTAGTTGTACTGACATACTCTGCGTTAATTGATCCCTTTGTATCTCTCTGTCTTCAATATCTGATACTCTCTGTTCTACATGAGTAATCCTGGTTGCAAAATGTTTAACTTCATTCGAAATCTCGCTTATACTGCTTTGTATTAAGTCAAACTTTGGAGACCCTTCGAGGGTCTCTAAAGTGGATTTATTACTTTTCTTATCGTGATTTTTGTTTCTAGAAGACATAGTGGGTGATTTAAACTTATTTTTAGTTATATATTTATATCTATTGTGTATGTGTTTTGGGCTTCCCCTATTGGGCGTGTTTCCTCCCTAAATATAGGGTATCGTGTTCCTTTATTCTTACAATTTAATAAAATATGTGAAAAAGTGAGAAGAAAAAAAAAAGAATTGATAGACCTAGATCCTATGTACTTTAATAATATTAGATTCCGTTATTATCCTTGAGTTTATTACCAACTCAAAATTCTCTGATGTTCTATTATCAAATTTTTTTTCTTTTCTCTCTTTACCTCAATGCCTATCTTTTTTGTACTACACTCTATCTAGATATGCTTTCTACAAATAGTCTTGTCCACAGCACTATTATATCAAATATTCTTTATTTTCTGTTTAAGTTACAGACATAGAATGCATTCTATGTCTGTAACTTAAACAGAAAATAAAGAATATTTGATATAATAGTGCTGTGGACAAGACTATTTGTAGAAAGCATATTTGTACAAAAGACTATTTGTATCATTGATATTGGGGGACCCTGGCAGAGCCCCTGTCTTCACGAGCATTATTCTCCGGTTTGTTGCTGTACTACACAACTTGCATTGAATTAGATATGCTTTCTAGGTACATCAAGTCTTCGACTTAATACTATTCTCTAGTTGTTCAAATTAATCTCATCAGGTACAGATATGCATTTAGATAAGAGAAAAAACTTTACACAGAGTATAGCATTTCAACCGCTTAATTTACACAAACAGAATCTGTTTCATGCTTTAAACTTTATAGGCACTTTTCTCTTTAATATCAGTTCTTTATATTCATGTCCGGGTGTTATCCCCGAACCTCTTATCTCTCCTCTGCTATAGGGGATTCTTAGATATGTACCTTACTAAGATATCACTGCTATGTTATGGCTAAATTTCTATCTCTCAGTCCCAAATATCTATGGGTTATTGCTAATATCTAGTCATTCAAGACTTACTATATATAATTATTTCACTTCTATGTATCCGTGTTCCATAGAAAAGAGAGCAATAATATGTTTAGAACTTCAATCGTTCACTTTAGTCAATAGTTCTGTTGCATATTTTAAGTTTTTATGCCTGTGGTTCCTTAAACTATCAATTCAAGCTGCTTATATCAGAGTATTACATCCAAGGGTCCTATCTCTCCTAAATTATAACCATTATACAGGTATATACCTTTCTAAGATGTCAAAACTATAGTATAACTAGGTCTTATCTCATTTAAAGATATCAAATTCAGGTCTTGTCATACAGGTTATTTCCACCAGTAGTTTCCCAAATATTCTGTTATATCATATTCCTTCTCTTATGTTACATCAATACTTATCTTGTATAGTCCTCTCTATCTAGATACCTTTTCTTGTATAGGGGAAGAGATAACACTAGATAGGACCTTTCCACGGTTCAGCTTTTCAGGCTAACTCTGCTTCATAATTGTAAATTTTACCAATATAATTCCTTTTAATATTGATCCAGAGCCCTTATAACCTCATATTATACTCTTAAATGATATTTCTCTAATGATGGCTGTTAAACTCAATATAGCCCGTCTGTGGAAACAAACCAATATTCCCACCTGGCACGATTTAATCAAAACTATGGATTATTTAGAAATCATGGAAAGTCCCATCTTTATTGCAAACAACAAAATCTCCCTACATTGCCAGTCTTGGGAATTGTGGAGAAAAATCCGGTCCCCCAGTACTTAAAATCCCATAATTTACTAAAAATCTAGACGATGTTCCTATCTTTGTTCCTTTAACCTTCTTTCCTACCTTAACTCCTTCTCCCTATTACTTTCCCCTATCTCCCCCTTTTTTTTTTTCTCTCTTTCTCACCCCTCCCCCTCCAACCTAGTGCGCTCCCTTCGGATACTACCCCTGGACGTACATGAGTTTTTCCTCTTAGCAGCTAAGTACAGCTAGAATCCCCTACACACGCTTAGTATAACTATACACCAACGTACATCACCTGTCATACCTATCCATATACCCTGATTATATTTTGAACCACTATACATATCTTCTCATCTGACGCATTCATTGTTTAATCTATAGCAATACCATAGCCTATTATTATACACTGTGTTTATTCTTCCCTGCCTAGTCTAACAATATAGCAGCTATTTCTAAGCTATTCACTGCTTTCCCTGTAAATCTTACATTTATCATACCGTACCTATGCTTTCTTGTTGTTAAATGTTATAAAAATTAGGTTCATTATTGAGATCCACAGTTGGTCTCACATGTTTATAATTTCCTTCTCTAGCTTTAATGTTGTTCCTCACATATAGAGGTCTGAAAGTGACCTATGGTGTCATTTAGTAGGTTTACAGAAGTTTAGCATTTTATTTTCTTCGTGTCTATAAGATGTTTAAAGAGCTGGCGTTATATCTTTCATTTTATTATTCACGCCGCTTGTAATATTGAAGCTTTATTACATGTAATGAAAGAATTGTTTTTATGACCTTATATGCCCTTAAATGAACCTTCAATAAAAATACTATTAAAAAAATAAAAAAATGATATTTCTCCTCCATAATATTAAGATATTCAAGTAGCACTAGCTACGAGCACAGAGCTATATTATACAGAAAAAAGGTAATCTCTTTGTTTTTCTTGTCTTATTACCATACAAAATAAGCTATTGTATACATTTTGATATTTTTATAGTCTTTTTACTAGTCCTGTCGTCTCTACCTGCCCTTCTTTCCTCCTTCTTCTAGACTTTTTGCCCCCTTTTGAATAGCTCTTAAATGCGTATACATCAGCTGTTTTCCTGTGTAACTCCAATATTCCTCTTAAGTGCTTATTACGTTGTTTATTTATTTTTATCCTTTTCCCTTTCTCCTTTCTCTTTAGATTTTAAAATGCACTTATTTGAGTCTGTCCAATCATAGGTAAGGTCGGGTGTTTTAATTCAGTCTTCCTAGAACCTGCTTATGGCAAGAAATCGCTCTTCCAATTTTATCTTCGAGATTATGCTCCCACTATGCAGTTTTGCACTTCGCACAGCTATTTTATTTACACCGTTCATGGAGTTTAGAATGTTTATCGTAGCTGCTTTTGATTATGTTTAGCAGGTGTCTTTCCCTTATTCCTAAATGGGGTTTCTTACTGTAGGTCATAAAGCACTTGTCCTGTGTCTCTTCCTCTCTTAGTACTTTCCTCTTTATATAGGTATATGGGTCTTTGTGGTTTATTATTCTCCTCAGTTTTTCCATTCTATTTGTTTTTTTAGGGTTTCTTAGCAGGTTTTCTCAATATGTGGAAGTTGGGGAGTGGGGCATATTTTGATAGTCCAGCCAGATATTCCCCCTCCCTTCCTCTTCCCCTGCTTTCTCTCCTTCCTTCCCTAAAATTTTACCAGTGTTGTGCGGGATTATAACGGGTTCTGGGCCCTACTTTTAGCAGGAAATCCTTTCTTTCAACCATAGGAATATACACCCAGTTGTCCCCCCTAATCACCTTTTATGCATATTTTTTTTTAATACATTTGTAATCCATCCCCGGCAGGAATTTTAGCACAGTTCATAACTTTGAGTACCTTTCTTGCTTTCTTTAAAATGTTCAGTCCCTTCGTCTGTATCCTCCGGTGTTCCTCCAGCAGTAATCCTGCACTGCTGCTCTCTCTCTTTTTTTCCCTTTTATCTTGACGGGGGGTTTTCGCAGGCCTAGTTCCGGTCCAGCCAGTGTTAAGTTGTTATACCAGGTCTGTGTGCGTTCGTGAGACTCTGCACTCCCCTGAAAATACCTTTTATCCTTGCCCTCCGTGTCCTGTAAGGGACCTGCTGCTTTCGACGTTATCCAGTGAGTGAGCCGTACTCGGTATGCTCACTCGTCTGCGGCAAGGTTTCCCGGGGTTCAGTGCTTGAATTTGCTAACAAGCCTTAAGTCTCGACGGAAGGTTGTATCCGCCTAGAGAGCCAATTCCTGAAGCATAGGAGTGCAGGCGTCCTTAGCTCAGACCATCCGCTCACTTAACCGCACCGTCCGGAAGTCCGATTTTAAATCTATTTTAATTACATATGTAAAATTCTATACAACTGGATGTAATTCTATGTTGTAATGGAGAATCAATGTAAATAATTTTAGTCGGCCAATTGATATCCCTTTTAGAAATTTATATGTATATGTGTAATCCTAAGGGGTGGCATATATAAGTTTAATATTTCCAGCTCCACTTTAAATATAGTGGCAGGATAATTGTACAATTCCACCTTAAACATTTCTAACTAAAAGTTACTTTGATGAACCACATAGGTGAACTTAAAAAAGCAGTCGCAACGCATCGCTCATACTTAGTACCGCGAGGGGCCTCTGTAGTTAGCGGTACATGTGACAGCCAGAGTTCTTCCTAGTGAACTGGCACCATAGCACAAGTATTTGCGGGTCAGCTATAGAGAGCATTAGGTGGAGAACGTTTGGTGACCAGCTATGCACTTGTCAGGGATTAACAGGCAGTTCTGTAGCTTTTTATGCTTTTGTGCTGTTATTAGCTCCAACTGACATTGTTCTGCTACCACCCTCCCTCTGTCACAAGATCACTTTGAATCTCATTAAGCCTAAAAAGAAAGATCCAGTGATTTCTCAGATATTGTGTCTGTATATCACTGCATGGGGTCATCTATCTGATAATCTTGTTCTCAGGTGTCCTGTTAATCAGGAAAGGGGATCTTCATGTCTGATTTAAGATTTGCAATACCCAAAATATAGATGACCATCTCTTTGGAACAAATTTCCTGACTTCATGACCAAATGTCTTTTCTTTTAATGAATTATTTGGTGTACACAACCATAGATCTATTAAATAATATAAATATATATGTGTATATTGTTTAATAATACTCAGATACCTTGACAAGTGTATATACACCGTTATGCTTTTACCCAGCTTATCCTTTGTGCATGTCCATATTTGTAATTGGTTTGCTTTTCATCTACAGGTTATCCAAGATGGAGGAGTGGATTTGCATACTTGCAGTCAGAGTGAAAGCAAACCGTGTGGGACTCTTCATGAACAAGAGAGGGAAAAACTGCAAGAGACTATTGCAGAACTTAGGAGACAGGGGCACCAGGATGAAGAATGTATAAGTGAGCTCACTAGTTCTTTGCATGACTGTCAGGGCCAAATTAATGAGCTCAAGAGGCAGCTTGATGAGAGTAAGGCTAGCATCACAGATCATGCATCTCAGCTCCCAGATAGTCAAGACACTGTGGCTGAGCTCTCTTGGCAGCTTCATGAGAATGAAAATATCAATAAGCTCACAAAACAGCTCCAAGAGAGTCAGGCCAGTGTCATTGAACTCACAGAGCAGCTACAAGAGAATTGGGGCAATGTCATTGAGCTCCAAAGACAGCTCCAGGAGAGTCAGGGACAAGTCACTGAAGTCACCAGACAGCTCCAGGAGAGTCAGGACCAAGTCACTGAAGTCACCAGACAGCTCCACGAGAGTCAGGACCAAGTCACTGAAGTCACCAGACAGCTCCAGGAGAGTCAAGACCAAGTCACTGAAGTCACCAGACAGCTCCAGGAGAGTCAGGACCAAGTCACTGAAGTCACCAGACAGCTCCAGGAGAGTCAGGACCAAGTCACTGAAGTCACCAGACAGCTCCACGAGAGTCGGGACCAAGTCACTGAAGTCACCAGACAGCTCCACGAGAGTCGGGACCAAGTCACTGAAGTCACCAGACAGCTCCACGAGAGTCGGGACCAAGTCACTGAAGTCACCAGACAGCTCCACGAGAGTCGGGACCAAGTCACTGAAGTCACCAGACAGCTCCACGAGAGTCGGGACCAAGTCACTGAAGTCACCAGACAGCGCCACGAGAGTCAGGACCAAGTCACCAGACAGCTCCACGAGAGTCAGGACCAAGTAACCAGACAGCTCCACGAGAGTCAGGACCAAGTCACTGAAGTCACCAGACAGCTCCACGAAAGTCAGGCCAGTGTCATTGAGCTAAGAGAGCAGCTACAAGAGAATCAGGCCAGTGTTAATGAACTCACAAGACAGTTCCTGGAGAGTCAGAACCAAGTTTATAAAGGCACAACCAAGGACAGTCGGAACCAAGTCACTGAAGTCAACAGGCAGCTCCATGAGAGTCAGGACCAAGATACTGACGTCACCAGAGACCTCTACGAGAGTCAGGACCAAGATACTGAAGTCACCAGAGAGCTCCATGAGTGTCAGAACCAAGTTACTGAAGTCACCAGAAAGCTCAAGGAGAGTCAAGACCAAGTTACTGAAGTCACTAGGCAGCTCCAGGAGAGTCAGGACCAAGTCAATGAAGTCACCAGAAAGCAGCATGAGAGTCAGGACCAAGATACTGAAGTCACCAGAGAGCTCCACGAGAGTCAGGACCAAGTTACTGAAGTCAACAGAGAGCTCCATGAGTGTCAGAACCAAGTTACTGAAGTCACCAGAAAGCTCAAGGAGAGTCAAGACCAAGTTACTGAAGTCACTAAGCAGCTCCAGGAGAGTCAGGACCAAGTCAATGAAGTCACCAGAAAGCAGCATGAGAGTCAGGACCAAGTTACTGAAGTCACCAGAAAGCTCAAGGAGAGTCAAGACCAAGTTACTGAAGTCACTAGGCAGCTCCAGGAGAGTCAGGACCAAGTCAATAAAGTCACCAGAAAGCTCCAGGAGAGTGAGGACCAAGTTACTGAAGTCACTAGGCAGCTCCAGGAGAGTCAGGACAAAGTCACTGAAGTCATAAAACAGCTACTTGAGAGTCAAAATACCATAACTAACCTAACAAAACAGCTCAAGGAGAGTCAGGATGAGGTCAAAGAAGTCAGGAGACCATTCCAGGATAATCAGGACTATTCCACTGTGAATCAGCTGTGCAATAGTATAGAAAAACAGGATACAGAGGTAAGGGCTGTTATTCTTTATTATCCAATGATCTCTCAGCAATTTTAGGTGATTTGGTACCAAGTTCCTATTGGAGCTCTGGACTTTAAAGGGATAGTAAACCCCAAATTTTTCTTTTATGATTCAGATAGAACATAGAATTAAATTGTAACGTTGTTTAAAATTGTATTATCAAATTTTCTTCATTCTTGTGTTATCCGTTGCTGAAGGGACAGCATTGCACTGCTGATAGGAAGCTGAAAATATCTATTTAGCCAATCACAAGAGACAAATGTGCAGGCACTAATTAGCAGCAGCTCCCACTAGTGTATGATTTGTGCGTATTCATTTTTTAACAAGGGATACTAAGAGAACAAAGCACATTTGTAAATAGAAGTGAATTTAAAAGTGTCTTAAAATGACCGGCTCTATCTAAATCATGCAGGTTTAATTCTGACTTTCCTATCCCTTTACTGCTGTTGAATTTAAAAAAAAAACATTCAAACTGATTATTTGTCAGGTGAGTTTGGCTGATAAAATTTAAACTTAAACAACCAGAGAGATGCAAGCTTATTTATGTTTGTTGTCCCATGACCAGTAACACCAAATGGATTATGAACCAATGGTTATAAACACAAATATACACAACACAAAGTCTTTTGTATTTCACATGAAAATGCAACAAAACATGGAATATCTGTCAGGCTGGAGGATTCCCATGACTATTCAGACTGTCCATATGTTATCCTTGTATAAGGTAAGTTGCCATAGCGTTGGTGGTAGCTGCTATGAATGTGACTTGCGCTTTAAATCATACAAGAGGTTGGCGGCAGTTCTTCCTATTTTTAAATGTCCAATGTCAAGAAAAATGGTCCTCGAAGTAAAAAAATCTGGAACTAAGAACTTTTTATGTGTTTGTTTCTAATTTCCTGGCACTCCATTTTCTCTTGTTAAGTGTAGTCAGTCCACGGGTCATCCATTACTTATGGAATATATCTCTTCCTAACAGGAAGCAGCAAGAGGATCACCCAAGCAGAGCTGCTATATAGCTCCTCCCCTCACATGTCATATTCAGTCATTCTCTTGCAGCCTAACTAAAGATAGGTTGCTGTGAGAGGTCTGTGGTGTTTTTTAACTTAGTTTATTTCTTCAATCAAAAGTTTGTTATTTTAAATGGCACCGGAGTGTGCTGTTTGTTCTCAGGCAGCATTAGAAGAAGAATCTGCCTGCGTTTTCTATGATCTTAGCAGACGTAACTAAGATCCACTGGCTGTTCTCATCTGAGGAGTGAGGTAACTTCAGAAAAGGGGAATAGCAGGCAGGGCCCCCCTGCAAACGAGGTATGTGCAGTAAATTATTTTTCTGAGGAATGGAATTGACTGAGAAAATACTGCTGATACCAATGTAACGTAAGTTCAGCCTTAAATGCAGTGATAGCGACTGGTATTAGGCTGATGAGTGTGTGTACACTGAATGTATTTCTCTTGTTAAGTGTAGTCAGTCCACGGGTTATCCATTACTTATGGAATATATCTCTTCCTAACAGGAAGCTGCAAGAGGATCACCCAGCAGAGCTTGCTACATAGCTCCTCCCCTCACATGTCATATTCAGTCATTCTCTTGCAGCCTAACTAAAGATAGGTCGCTGTGAGAGGTCTGTGGTGTTTTTTAACTTAGTTTATTTCTTCAATCAAAAGTTTGTTATTTTAAATGGCACCGGAGTGTGCTGTTTGTTCTCAGGCAGCATTAGAAGAAGAATCTGCCTGCGTTTTCTATGATCTTAGCAGACGTAACTAAGATCCACTGGCTGTTCTCATCTGAGGAGTGAGGTAACTTCAGAAAAGGGGAATAGCAGGCAGGGCCCCCCTGCAAACGAGGTATGTGCAGTAATTATTTTTCTGAGGAATGGAATTGACTGAGAAAATACTGCTGATACCAATGCAAAGTAAGTTCAGCCTTAAATGCAGTGATAGCGACTGGTATTAGGCTGATGAGTGTGTGTACACTGAATGTATTTTTCTAAGGAATGGAATTGACTCTGAAAATACTGTTAATACTGAAGTAATGTATGAGCCTTAACTTCAGTAAAAGCGACTGGTAGCAGGCTTATTAATAACAATTCATAACTTTTCAAATGTATGTTTAAAACGTTTACTGGCATGTTAATCGTTTTTTGTGAGGTACTTGGTGATAAAACTTATTGGGGCATGATTTTTACCACATGGCCATCTATGTTTTCTGCATAGAAACAGTTTTCTGAGCTTCCCCACTGTTGTAATATGAGTGGGAGGGGCCTATTTTAGCGCTTTTTTGCGCAGTAAAAATTCAGTCACAATCTGTCTACTTCATCCTCCATGATCCAGATCGTCTCTAGAGAGCTCAGGGGTCTTCAAAATTCATTTTGAGGGAGGTAATCAGTCACAGAGACCTGTGACAGTGTGTTTTGACTGTGAAAAAAACGTTAATTATTAAATTGTTAATCCGTTTTTGGGTATTAAGGGGTTAATCATCCATTTGCTGGTGGGTGCGATCCTTTGCTAACTTAATACATTTACTGTGAAAAATTGGTTGCTATAACTATTTTGGTTCATTGTTATTTCAACTGTGACAGCTTTTTGTGCTTCTTAAAGGCACAGTAGCGTTTTTTATATTGCTTATAAATTTATTTAGAAAACTATTTCCAAGCTTGCTAGTCTCATTGCTAGTCTGTTTAAACATGTCTGACACAGATGAATCTCTTTGTTCTCTATGTTTAAAGGCCAATGTGGAGCCCAATAGAAATTTATGTACTAATTGCATTGATGCTACTTTAAATAAAAGTCAATCTTTACATGTAAAGAAATTATCACCAGACAACGAGGGGGAAGTTATGCCGACTAACTCTCCTCACGTGTCAGTACCTTCGCCTCCCGCTCAGGAGGTGCGTGATTTTGTGGCGCCAAGTACATCAGGGAGGCCCTTACAAATCACTTTGCAAGACATGGCTACTGTTATGACAGAAGTATTATCTAAATTGCCAGAATTAAGAGGCAAGCGCGATAGCTCTGGGTTAAGGACAGAGCGCGCGGATGAGGTGAGAGCCATGTCAGATACTGCGTCACAGTTTGCAGAACGTGAAGACGGAGAGCTTCATTCTGTGGGTGACGGATCTGATCCAGGGAGACTGGATTCAGAGATTTCTAATTTTAAATTTAAGCTTGAGAACCTCCGCATATTGCTAGGGGAGGTATTAGCGGCTCTGAATGATTGTAACACGGTTGCAATTCCAGAAAAATTATGTAGGTTGGATAGATACTATGCGGTACCGGTGTGTACTGACGTGTTTCCTATACCTAAAAGGCTTACAGAGATTATTAGCAAGGAGTGGGATAGACCTGGTGTGCCCTTTTCCCCTCCTCCCATATTTAGGAAAATGTTTCCTATAGACGCCACCACACGAGACTTATGGCAGACGGTCCCTAAGGTGGAGGGAGCAGTTTCTACTTTAGCTAAGCGTACCACTATCCCGGTGGAGGATAGTTGTGCCTTTTCAGATGCAATGGATAAGAAATTAGAGGGTTACCTTAAGAAAATGTTTGTTCAACAAGGTTTTATCTTACAGCCCCTTGCATGCATTGCGCCTGTCACTGCTGCGGCGGCATTCTGGTTTGAGTCTCTGGAAGAGGCCATTCGCACAGCTCCATTGGATGAAATTATGAACAAGCTTAAAGCACTTAAGCTAGCTAACGCATTTGTTTCTGAGGCCGTCGTACATTTAACCAAACTTACGGCTAAGAACTCCGGATTCACCATCCAAGCGCGCAGAGCGCTATGGCTTAAATCCTGGTCAGCTGACGTGACTTCTAAATCTAAATTGCTTAATATTCCTTTCAAAGGGCAGACCTTATTCTGGCCCGGCTTGAAAGAAATTATAGCTGACATTACGGGAGGTAAGGTCCATGCTCTACCTCAGGACAGGGCCAAATCAAAGGCCAAACAGTCTAATTTTCGTGCCTTTCGTAACTTCAAGGCTGGAGCAGCATCAACTTCCTCCGCTCCAAAACAGGAAGGAGCTGTTGCTCGTTACAGGCAGGGCTGGAAAGTTAACCAGTCCTGGAACAAGGGCAAGCAGGCCGAGAAACCTGCTGCTGCCCCCAAGACAGCATGAAGAGAGGGCCCCCTATCCGGAAACGGATCTAGTGGGGGGCAGACTTTCTCTCTTCGCCCATGCTTGGGCAAGAGATGTCCAAGATCCCTGGGCGTTGGAGATCATATCTCAGGGATATCTCCTGGACTTCAAAACTTCTCCTCCACGAGGGAGATTTCATCTTTCAAGGTTATCAGCAAACCAAATAAAGAAAGAGGCGTTTCTACGCTGTGTACAAGACCTTTTACTAATGGGGGTGATCCACCCAGTTCCGTGGACGGAACACGGGCAGGGATTCTATTCAAATCTATTTGTGGTTCCCAAGAAAGAGGGAACCTTCAGACCAATCTTGGACTTAAAAATCCTAAACAAATTTCTAAGAGTTCCATCATTCAAAATGGAAACTATTCGAACCATCCTTCCCATGATCCAAGAGGGTCAGTACATGACCACAGTGGATTTAAAGGATGCCTACCTTCACATACCGATTCACAAGGATCATTATCGGTACCTAAGATTTGCTTTCCTAGACAGGCATTACCAGTTTGTAGCTCTTCCCTTCGGATTAGCTACGGCTCCAAGAATCTTTACAAAAGTTCTGGGCTCACTTCTGGCGGTACTAAGACCGCGAGGCATAGCGGTGACTCCGTACCTAGACGACATTCTGATACAAGCGTCAAGTTTTCAAACTGCCAAGTCTCATACAGAGATAGTTCTGGCATTTCTGAGGTCGCATGGGTGGAAGGTGAACGTGGAAAAGAGTTCTCTATTACCACTTACAAGAGTTCCCTTTCTAGGGACTCTTATAGATTCTGTAGAGATGAAAATTTACCTGACAGAAGCCAGGTTATCAAAACTTCTAAATGCTTGCCGTGTCCTTCATTCCATTCCACACCCGTCAGTAGCTCAGTGCATGGAAGTAATCGGCTTAATGGTAGCGGCAATGGACATAGTACCATTTGCGCGCCTGCATCTCAGACCGCTGCAATTGTGCATGCTAAGTCAGTGGAACGGGGATTACTCAGATTTGTCCCCCCTACTAAGTCTGGATCAAGAGACCAGAGATTCTCTTCTATGGTGGCTCTCTCTGCCACATCTGTCCAAGGGGATGACCTTTCGCAGGCCAGATTGGACGATTGTAACAACAGACGCCAGCCTTCTAGGCTGGGGCGCAGTCTGGAACTCCCTGAAAGCTCAGGGATTATGGACTCAGGAGGAGAAACTCCTCCCAATAAATATTCTGGAATTAAGAGCAATATTCAATGCTCTCCTAGCTTGGCCTCAGTTGGCAACTCTGAGGTTCATCAGATTTCAGTCGGACAACATCACGACTGTGGCTTACATCAACCATCAAGGGGGAACCAGAAGTTCCCTAGCGATGTTGGAAGTCTCAAAGATAATTCGCTTGGCAGAGTCTCACTCTTGCCACCTGTCAGCGATTTACATCCCAGGCGTAGAGAACTGGGAGGCGGATTTTCTAAGTCGCTAGACTTTTCATCCGGGGGAGTGGGAACTTCATCCGGAGGTCTTTGCTCAACTGATTCATCGTTTGGGCAAACCAGATCTGGATCTCATGGCGTCTCGCCAGAACGCCAAGCTTCCTTGTTACGGATCCAGGTCCAGGGACCCGGGAGCGGTGCTGATAGATGCTCTGACAGCCCCTTGGGTCTTCAACATGGCTTATGTGTTTCCACCATTCCCGATGCTTCCTCGTTTGATTGCCAAGATCAAACAGGAGAGAGCTTCGGTGATTCTGATAGCGCCTGCGTGGCCACGCAGGACCTGGTATGCAGACCTAGTGGACATGTCGTCCTGTCCACCGTGGTCTCTGCCTCTGAGACAGGACCTTCTAATTCAGGGTCCTTTCAAACATCCAAATCTAATTTCTCTGAGGCTGACTGCATGGAGATAGAACGCTTGATTCTATCAAAGCATGGCTTCTCGGAGTCGGTTATTGATACCTTAATACAGGCTAGGAAGCCTGTTACCAGAAAAATTTACCATAAGATATGGCGTAAATATTTATATTGGTGCGAATCCAAGTGTTACTCATGGAGTAAGGTTAGGATTCCTAGGATATTGTCCTTTCTACAAGAGGGTTTAGAAAAGGGCTTATCTGCTAGTTCGTTAAAGGGACAGATTTCTGCTCTGTCTATTCTTCTACACAAACGTCTGGCTGAAGTTCCAGACGTTCAGGTTTTTTGTCAGGCTTTAACTAGGATTAAGCCTGTGTTTAAGACTGTTGCTCCGCCGTGGAGCTTAAACTTAGTTCTTAATGTTCTTCAAGGCGTTCCATTTGAACCCCTTCATTCCATTGATATCAAGCTGTTATCCTGGAAGGTTTTGTTTTTGATGGCTATTTCCTCGGCTCGAAGAGTCTCTGAGTTATCTGCCTTACATTGTGATTCTCCTTATCTGATTTTTCATTCAGACAAGGTAGTTCTGCGTACTAAACCTGGGTTCTTACCTAAGGTAGTTACTAACAGGAATATCAATCAAGAGATTGTTGTTCCATCACTGTGTCCTAACCCTTCTTCAAAGAAGGAACGACTTTTGCATAATTTGGACGTAGTCCGTGCCCTGAAGTTCTATTTACAGGCAACTAAAGATTTTCGTCAAACTTCTTCCCTGTTTGTCGTTTACTCTGGACAGAGAAGAGGTCAAAAGGCTTCGGCTACCTCTCTCTCTTTTTGGCTTCGTAGCATAATACGTTTAGCCTATGAGACTGCTGGACAGCAGCCTCCTGAAAGGATTACAGCTCATTCTACTAGAGCTGTGGCTTCCACCTGGGCCTTTAAAAATGAGGCCTCTGTTGAACAGATTTGCAAGGCTGCGACTTGGTCTTCGCTTCACACCTTTTCAAAATTTTACAAATTTGACACTTTTGCTTCTTCGGAGGCTATTTTTGGGAGAAAGGTACTTCAGGCAGTGGTTCCTTCTGTTTAATGTTCCTGCCTTGTCCCTCCCTTCATCCGTGTACTTTAGCTTTGGTATTGGTATTCCATAAGTAATGGATGACCCGTGGACTGACTACACTTAACAAGAGAAAACATAATTTATGCTTACCTGATAAATTTATTTCTCTTGTAGTGTAGTCAGTCCACGGCCCGCCCTGTCTTTAAGGCAGACCTACATTTTAATTAAACTCCAGTCACCACTGCACCCTATGGTTTCTCCTTTCTCATCTGCTTTGGTCGAATGACTGAATATGACATGTGAGGGGAGGAGCTATGTAGCAAGCTCTGCTGGGTGATCCTCTTGCAGCTTCCTGTTAGGAAGAGATATATTCCATAAGTAATGGATGACCCGTGGACTGACTACACTACAAGAGAAATAAATTTATCAGGTAAGCATAAATTATGTTTTTTCTAAGGAATGGAATTGACTCTGAAAATACTGTTAATACTGAAATAATGTATGAGCCTTAACTGCAGTAAAAACGACTGGTAGCAGGCTTATTAATAATAATACATAACTTTTCAAATGTATGTTTAAAACGTTTACTGGCATGTTAATCGTTTTTTGTGAGGTACTTGGTGATAAAACTTATTGGGGCATGATTTTTACCACATGGCCATCTTTGTTTTCTGCATAGAAACAGTTATCTGAGCTTCCCCACTGTTGTAATATGAGTGGGAGGGGCCTATTTTAGCGCTTTTTTGCGCAGTAAAAATTCAGTCACAATCTGTCTACTTCATCCTCCATGATCCAGATCGTCTCTAGAGAGCTCAGGGGTCTTCAAAATTCATTTTGAGGGAGGTAATCAGTCACAGCAGACCTGTGACAGTGTGTTTTGACTGTGATAAAAACGTTAATTATTAAATTGTTATCCTTTTTGGGTATTAAGGGGTTAATCATCCATTTGCTGGTGGGTGCAATCCTTTGCTAACTTAATACATTTACTGTGAAAAATTGGTTGCTATAACTATTTTGGTTCATTGTTATTTCAACTGTGACAGCTTTTTGTGCTTCTTAAAGGCACAGTAGCGTTTTTTATATGGCTTGTAAATTTATTTAGAAAACTATTTCCAAGCTTGCTAGTCTCATTGCTAGTCTGTTTAAACATGTCTGACACAGATGAATCTCTTTGTGGAGCCCAATAGAAATTTGTGTACTAATTACATTGATGTTACTTTAAATAAAAGTCAATCTTTACATGTAAAGAAATTATCACCAGACAACGAGGGGGAAGTTATGCCGACTAACTCTCCTCACGTGTCAGTACCTTCGCCTCCCGCTCAGGAGGTGTGTGATTTTGTGGCGCCAAGTACATCAGGGAGGCCCTTACAAATCACTTTGCAAGACATGGCTACTTTTATGACAGAAGTATTATCTAAATTGCCAGAATTAAGAGGCAAGCGCGATAGCTCTGGGTTAAGGACAGAGCGCGCGGATGAGGTGAGAGCCATGTCAGATACTGCGTCACAGTTTGCAGAACGTGAAGACGGAGAGCTTCATTCTGTGGGTGACGGATCTGATCCAGGGAGACTGGATTCAGAGATTTCTAATTTTAAATTTAAGCTTGAGAACCTCCGCATATTGCTAGGGGAGGTATTAGCGGCTCTGAATGATTGTAACACGGTTGCAATTCCAGAAAAATTATGTAGGTTGGATAGATACTATGCGGTACCGGTGTGTACTGACGTGTTTCCTATACCTAAAAGGCTTACAGAGATTATTAGCAAGGAGTGGGATAGACCTGGTGTGCCTTTTTTCCCTCCTCCCATATTTAGGAAAATGTTTCCTATAGACGCCACCACACGAGACTTATGGCAGACGGTCCCTAAGGTGGAGGGAGCAGTTTCTACTTTATCTAAGCGTATCACTATCCCGGTGGAGGATAGTTGTGCCTTTTCAGATCCAATGGATAAGAAATTAGAGGGTTACCTTAAGAAAATGTTTGTTCAACAAGGTTTTATCTTACAGCCCCTTGCATGCATTGCGCCTGTCACTGCTGCGGCGGCATTCTGGTTTGAGTCTCTGGAAGAGGCCATTCGCACAGCTCCATTGGATGAAATTATGAACAAGCTTAAAGCACTTAAGCTAGCTAACGCATTTGTTTCTGATGACGTCGTACATTTAACCAAACTTACAGCTAAGAACTCCGGATTCGCCATCCAAGCGCGCAGAGCGCTATGGCTTAAATCCTGGTCAGCCGACGTGACTTCTAAATCTAAATTGCTTAATATTCCTTTCAAAGGGCAGACCTTATTCGGGCCCGGCTTGAAAGAAATTATAGCTGACATTACGGGAGGTAAGGGCCATGCTCTACCTCAGGACAGGGCCAAATCAAAGGCCAAACAGTCTAATTTTCGTGCCTTTCGTAACTTCAAGGCTGGAGCAGCATCAACTTCCTCCGCTCCAAAACAGGAAGGAGCTGTTGCTCGTTACAGGCAGGGCTGGAAAGTTAACCAGTCCTGGAACAAGGGCAAGCAGGCCAAGAAACCTGCTGCTGCCCCTAAGACAGCATGAAGAGAGGGCCCCCTATCCGGAAACGAATCTAGTTGGGGGCAGACTTTCTCTCTTCGCCCAGGCTTGGGCAAGAGATGTCCAGGATCCCTGGGCGTTGGAGATCATATCTCAGGGATATCTCCTGGACTTCAAAACTTCTCCTCCACGAGGGAGATTTCATCTTTCAAGGTTATCAGCAAACCAAATAAAGAAAGAGACCTCTTACTAATGGGGGTGATCCACCCAGTTCCGCGGACGGAACACGGGCAAGGATTCTATTCAAATCTATTTGTGGTTCCCAAGAAAGAGGGAACCTTCAGACCAATCTTGGACTTAAAAATCCTAAACAAATTTCTAAGAGTTCCATCATTCAAAATGGAAACTATTCGAACCATCCTTCCCATGATCCAAGAGGGTCAGTACATGACCACAGTGTGCCTACCTTCACATACCGATTCACAAGGATCATTATCGGTACCTAAGATTTGCTTTCCTAGACAGGCATTACCAGTTTGTAGCTCTTCCCTTCGGATTAGCTACGGCTCCAAGAATCTTTACAAAAGTTCTGGGCTCACTTCTGGCGGTACTAAGACCGCGAGGCATATCAGTGACTCCGTACCTAGACGACATTCTGATACAAGCGTCAAGTTTTCAAACTGCCAAGTCTCATACAGAGATAGTTCTGGCATTTCTGAGGTCGCATGGGTGGAAGGTGAACGTGGAAAAGAGTTCTCTATTACCACTTACAAGGGTTCCCTTTCTAGGGACTCTTATAGATTCTGTAGAGATGAAAATTTACCTGACAGAAGCCAGGTTATCAAAACTTCTAAATGCTTGCCGTGTTCTTCATTCCATTCCACACCCGTCAGTAGCTCAGTGCATGGAAGTAATCGGCTTAATGGTAGCAGCAATGGACATAGTACCATTTGCGCGCCTGCATCTCAGACCGCTGCAATTGTGCATGCTAAGTCAGTGGAACGGGGATTACTCAGATTTGTCCCCCCTACTAAATCTGGATCAAGAGACCAGAGATTCTCTTCTATGGTGGCTTTCTCGGCCACATCTGTCCAAGGGGATGACCTTTCGCAGGCCAGATTGGACGATTGTAACAGACGCCAGCCTTCTAGGCTGGGGCGCAGTCTGGAACTCCCTGAAGGCTCAGGGACTATGGACTCAGGAGGAGAAACTCCTCCTAATAAATATTCTGGAATTAAGAGCAATATTCAATGCTCTCCTAGCTTGGCCTCAGTTAGCAACTCTGAGGTTCATCAGATTTCAGTCGGACAACATCACGACTGTGGCTTACATCAACCATCAAGGGGGAACCAGAAGTTCCCTAGCGATGTTGGAAGTCTCAAAGATGATTCGCTGTGCAGAGTCTCACTCTTGCCACCTGTCAGCGATTTACATCCCAGGCGTGGAGAACTGGGAGGCGGATTTTCTAAGTCGCCAGACTTTTCATCCGGGGGAGTGGGAACTTCATCCGGAGGTCTTTGCTCAACTGATTCATCGTTGGGGCAAACCAGATCTGGATCTCATGGCGTCTCGCCAGAACGCCAAGCTTCCTTGATACGGATCCAGGTCCAGGGACCCGGGAGCGGTGCTGATAGATGCTCTGACAGCCCCTTGGGTCTTCAACATGGCTTATGTGTTTCCACCATTTCCGATGCTTCCTCGTTTGATTGCCAAGATCAAACAGGAGAGAGCTTCGGTGATTCTGATAGCGCCTGCGTGGCCACGCAGGACCTGGTATGCAGACCTAGTGGACATGTCGTCCTGTCCACCGTGGTCTCTGCCTCTGAGACAGGACCTTCTAATTCAGGGTCCTTTCAACCATCCAAATCTAATTTCTCTGAGGCTGACTGCATGGAGATTGAACGCTTGATTCTATCAAAGCGTGGCTTCTCGGAGTCGGTTATTGATACCTTAATACAGGCTAGGAAGCCTGTTACCAGAGAAATTTACCATAAGATATGGCGTAAATATTTATATTGGTGCGAATCCAAGTGTTACTCATGGAGTAAGGTTAGGATTCCTAGGATATTGTCCTTTCTACAAGAGGGTTTAGAAAAGGGCTTATCTGCTAGTTCGTTAAAGGGACAGAGTTCTGCTCTGTCTATTCTTCTACACAAACGTCTGGCTGAAGTTCCAGACGTTCAGGCTTTTTGTCAGGCTTTAGCTAGGATTAAGCCTGTGTTTAAGACTGTTGCTCCGCCGTGGAGCTTAAACTTAGTTCTTAACGTTCTTCAAGGCATTCCATTTGAACCCCTTCATTCCATTGATATCAAGCTGTTATCCTGGAAGGTTCTGTTTTTGATGGCTATTTCCTCGGCTCGAAGAGTCTCTGAGTTATCAGCCTTACATTGCGATTCTCCTTATCTGATTTTTCATTCAGACAAGGTAGTTCTGCGTACTAAACCTGGGTTCTTACCTAAGGTAGTTACTAACAGGAATATCAATCAAGAGATTGTTGTTCCATCACTGTGTTCTAACCCTTCTTCAAAGAAGGAACGACTTTTGCATAATCTAGACGTGGAACGTGCCCTGAAGTTCTATTTGCAGGCAACTAAAGATTTTCGTCAAACTTCTTCCCTGTTTGTCGTTTACTCTGGACAGAGAAGAGGTCAAAAGGCTTCGGCTACCTCTCTCTCTTTTTGGCTTCTAGCATAATACGTTTAGCCTATGAGACTGCTGGACAGCAGCCTCCTGAAAGAATTACAGCTCATTCTACTAGAGCTGTGGCTTCCACCTGGGCCTTTAAGAATGAGGCCTCTGTTGAAAAGATTTGCAAGGCTGCGACTTGGTCTTCACGTCACACTTTTTCAAAATTTTACAAATTTGACACTTTTGCTTCTTCGGAGGCTGTTTTTGGGAGAAAGGTTCTACAGGCAGTGGTTCCTTCCGTTTAAGTTCCTGCCTTGTCCCTCCCTTCATCCGTGTACTTTAGCTTTGGTATTGGTATTCCATAAGTAATGGATGACCCGTGGACTGACTACACTTAACAAGAGAAAACATAATTTATGCTTACCTGATAAATTTATTTCTCTTGTAGTGTATTCAGTCCACGGCCCGCCCTGTCTTTTAAGGCAGATCTAAATTTTAATTAAAACTCCAGTCACCACTGCACCCTATGGTTTCTCCTTTCTCGTCTGGTTTTGGTCGAATTACTGAATATGACATGTGAGGGGAGGAGCTATATAGCAAGCTCTGCTGGGTGATCCTCTTGCAGCTTCCTGTTAGGAAGACATATATTCCATAAGTAATGGATGACCCGTGGACTGACTACACTACAAGAGAAATAAATTTATCAGGTAAGCATAAATTATGTTTTATCCCAACATCATGTTCAGATTAATTCCATGAAAGCAGTAACTTACTCATGTGTGCTGAGATCAATCACTGTATGATACCAGCTGATCACATTCAGCCATCCTCATGCGTGCTGAGATCAATCACTGTATATCAGCTGATCACATTCAGCCATCCTCATGCGTGCTGAGATCAATCACTGTATGATACCAGCTGATCACAT